>NW_027249359.1:97500-235000 GCF_030848795.1 Temnothorax nylanderi | reverse complement strand
AATGTAGAACTTAAAGATAAACTCGATAAGTTAAACAGTATTGCGAGCAATGTCGAGCGAAACAGCCTGCGTATTGTTGAGTTAGAGCAGCGGTGTGAGGCTCTTTCGGATGAGATTCGAGGGCTTAGGAGCGATCGTGCTGATTCTTGTTCTGTCGCGCGCGAGACCGGGAATGAGTTGATTGTTTCGGGTGTGCCTGCCACGATATCTGTCACCCCTTCTGAGTGTGTTCGCAATGTGTTTGCGGCATTGGAAATCCCGGAATTGTCGTGCCACATTCTTAACGTTAGGACTGTTGCTCGTAAGTCTGCGCCTGCGAGGGCTTCTGACCGCCCCTTACCTACTTCAGATACTAACTCTTACATCGTCACATTAGCCTCGTCTGCGGTTCGTGAGATTGTAATATCTAAAAAACGAGCTCGGCGTGTGCTTATGCAGAAGGAGGTCTGTGATAATGGTTCGGATCGGAGTGTGCACGTGAACGAGCTGCTCCCCAAAGACACTTACGAACTGTTGCAGCAGACGAAGCGTGTCGCTAAAGACAAATCTTATGCGTATGTTTGGGTGAGGGGGGGTCGTGTACATGTCAGGCACTCGGATGGTCAGCCTGTTATTAAGATTGACTCGGCGTCTGATCTTGACAAGTTAGTTTGACGTGCTCGTTCCGATTGCTCGTTGCCATCCGTCGCTCATCGTGGCTGTGTTTCGAGGTCTACTCAGTTTTGCGTGGCTCAATTTAACGCCAATTCCCTGCGGGGACATATTGATTATATTAGACTGCATTTTGCCACTCGTTCTTATCATTTAATTTCTGTCTCTGAAACATGGCTCAATGTGAATGTCTCTGATGCGACTGTGGCCTTGGACAATTACTTCTTGGTTCGTCATGATAGAGAGGGATGGATGGGCGGTGGAGTGGCGTGTTACGTGCATAGGTCGCTTCAAGTTAAGATCTTGGCCACCTCTAATTACGTCTGTGATAATTCACCTGAATATCTCCTTATCGAGGTACGTCTACCAGATGGTGAATCGGTGCTATTTGCGTCTATTTACAGAAGGCCTAAGGGTCTACTTTTGCATGACTTTGTCGAGTCTCTAAACCGATTCTCTCATCTCTACAAAAACATTATTATTGGTGGTGACTTGAATTGCAATTTATCATCGACTAACTTCGAGGCGGATTATTTGCGTGAACTAATGTCTGGTTTATCGTTGCATATTGTTAACTCTGAGCCTACCCATCACACTGCAATTTCTGATTCTTGGCTTGACGTGCTTGTAGTGGATGATATGGACAAAATTATATCATTCACTAAATCTCAGAGTCCTTTCATTGCCGGTCATGATCTTTGGAATTGTCTACGTCACTCAGCTCTAAACTTAGACCGGTGTGCTCTATTTCTCGGCGTAACTACAGGGGAATTGTTGACTCTGAGTTCTGTGATTACCTTGTATCCATTGCTGGCGCCGTACGGTCTGAAATTGATGGTGTGTCAGAAGACACTAATGTGGACGGATTGTGTGGAGTGCTGTCTGGTGCCTTGTTGGGGGCACTTGACATCTTTGCCCCTATTCGTAACTTTGTAATCAGGAAGCCTCCTGTGCAGTGGCTAACTCCTGAATTGATTGCTCGTCTACATACTCGTGATCAGCTGTATAAGCGTGCTAAACGGGCCAATAGTCTCTTAGGTTATGCTTCCTACAGACTCTTCCGAAATCAACTCAATGCGGATATAAGGCGAGCTAAGAATGAATTTTACTATAAGTCTCTCATCGGTATTATTGACCCTGCCAAATTATGGAGACAACTTGCTCGGCTGGGGCTTGCAAAATTGTCTCTCACTTCTCCGTTACATTTCTTTTCGTCTGACCAGCTGAACTTATATTATGCGTCTGTTTCCAATGCTCAGCCTATATGCCTTCACTCTGACCTTATTTCGGCCATTGCTTCGATCACCTGTCCTTCTGATCGTCCCGAATTCGTTTTCTCTTCCATCTCACCTCGGTCAGTCTTTGAGCTTATGTCTGGGAGACCTCTTCACTCTTATGCTTCTGGCTCAGACGGCATTCCACTATATGTTTTGCGTATTGCATGGCCTATTATTTCGCCATTACTGGTGTCCTTATTTAATCGATCGTTAGACACTTCCTCGTTCCCGTCAGAGTGGAAGAAGGCATATATTCGCCCGCTTTCAAAGATTCGAGCACCACTATCGCCGTCAGATACCAGACCTATTGCGAATTTACCTGAACTGTCTAAACTACTGGAACGAATTGTCGCTTCACAGATATTAGACTACCTAAACAAATACGACATTCTGAATCCCAGACAGTCTGCGTACCGCTCAGGGTATAACACTCAATCTGCGCTTCTGCGGGTTTGCAACGATATCAAGCAGGGGATTGATGAGGGACTTATCACAATAATGATACTTTTTGATTTTAGCAAGGCATTCGATACAGTCTCCCATCTGCTACTACTTATTAAGCTCAAACAGATAGGCTTCTCTGACGCTGTCTTAAACTGGATTTTCTCCTACCTAACAGGTCGTTCTCAAGCAGTTATTGATGACGAGGGCAATCTTTCTGACTGGATATTTACTTCGTCTGGAGTCCCTCAAGGTTCCGTGCTTGGCCCTCTGTTGTTTTCTTTATATATTAATGACATTTATAAGATTTTACGTTACGCATCTCACATGATTTTTGCGGATGATGTTCAGATCTACCGCCTATGTTCACCGGCTAATATTCTTCAGGCTTTGGAATTGATTACATGTGATGCCAATGCTATCTTTGATTATGCTAATACGAATGGACTAAAGCTTAACGCTACTAAATCTAAGGTTATTATTTTTGGAAGTCAAGCTTATATTAATACCATTGATCTTAGTAGTCTACCACCTATCATTGTGAATAATACGCCCCTACCATTTGTAAATGAGGTTAGGAATTTGGGTGTCATTTTTATGTCCAATCTTTCGTGGAAGAGACATATCTCGCTGATCTCACAAAGAGTGCATTATGCGTTGAATAATTTGAAGTTCAACAAGAACTCTCTTTCTACCAATCTCAGGATTAAACTTGTCACTACCCTAATCATGCCACATATCGATTATTGTTGTCTCGTATATCATGGTTTGAGCGGCGAGTTGAATACAAAATTGCAAAGGCTCGTCAACTGTTGTATTCGTTTCATCTATGACCTTAAGCGTGACGAACACATTACACCGTATCGACGTCAGTTGAGGTGGCTTTCGGTTGAAAATAGGAGATATTACTTTCTTGGATGTCAGATCTATCGCATTCTACATATGTGTTCTCCTTCATATCTACGTGAGCTCTTTCCTCCTCCCGATCCAGCACTTAGGAGATCTGACCGACTAGCTGCTTCATCCACTCAAACGTTCCATATTCCTGCTCACAGAACTGTTGCTTTCAGAAATTCCTTCCAACTTTCTTCCATATACTTCTGGCATTCTCTTCCTGATACAATTACTTCTGCATCTTCACTTCCATCATTCAAAAGCCTACTTTTTGCGTTTTTGCTTTCGTCTGAATCGGAGTGACGGGCCTTTGTTCTTTTGTTCTTGCGTACCTCCTGCGAGTGTACTCTTCCATAATTTTAGTTCGCGTTATGTTTCTCTATTAGTTTTAAGTTGCGTTAGTTGTAAGTAGCGTTAGTTTTAAGTAGCGTTAGTTGTAAGTTGGCTTGTAATTGCCATATTGTTATTGAGAGAGAGCATGTGCTTGCGGTTACAATTTTCTTTGTATACTTTTGCCCTGTAGCCATTGCTTGGGCATAATAAATGATCAATCAATCAATCAATCTCTCCCTCTCTCTCTCTTTCTCTCTCTCTCTCTCTAAAATGCTAAATAAATTGAAAAATATTACTTTTTTATCTACTGAAGTTCAATTCCGTCGTATACAATTCTTTGAGATTCACTCAATTATTTCCTAAAAAATTGGAAAAATATCGTAACCGATTTCCAACAAGATACCGGTTCCCAAAAAGATCGGTAACGAAAAACTATACAGTTTGTAGCACTCCCCGGGAAATTCTACCCCTGTTTTATATACAATTCTTTAAAATTCGATCAATTATTTCCCGAAAAATTCGTCAAACTTCTGATACCAGTTTCCAAAAAGATCGGTAATAAAAAATTATATACTTTATAGCACTCCCCGGGAAATTCAACCCCTACTTTATGTACAATTCTTTGAGATTCGGTCATTCGGAACCGGTTTCCAAATAGATCGGTAACAAAAAATAGTACCCTTTATAGCACTCCCCGGGAAATTCTACCCCTACTTCATGTATAATTATTTGAGATTCAATCAATTATTTCCCGAAAAATTAGAAAAATTAGAAAAACCGGTTTCCAGAAAATTGGTAACAAAAAACTATACACATAGTGGCACTCAACGGAAAATTCTACCCCTATTTCATATACTTTTGGTAAAAATTCGGTTCAGGGGTTTGGGCTGGGCGTTGATAGTCAGTTTATGAGTCAGTCAGGACATCTTCCTTTATATATATAGATTACAAAGTTATACTTCAGAAAATAAATATTTGATAAAATGCGATAATGCCGTAGATTAGAAAATTGAGACGTTTCCTTAACATCTCGAGAAATACGACACCCCCTTCTCGTTATGTCAGGCACAAATATTTCTATACTACTAAGTAGCATATTCATTCTAAAACATTTTATAACGCGCAAAATTTTTATTATTTACTAAATTGAAAACTTGGTTTTCAATCGTTTTCAGTACTTAAAGGTTTCAACAATTGTAAGATAAAGATCTGCAACTTTGCAATGCAGTAGAAATCGTCTTAGGGCCATTTAGCATCCAAAGAAATAGTCAAAAAGCTACGGAAATCATTTTCTTCGACACTATAATAATCCTAAATCCTTTCTCTGGTGCAAAGTTAACCCTGTCAATGCAATCTTATACTCGAAATTAGCTCTATTTAATATTGATATCAAAAATGCCTTAAATAAAATCATAAACCCTTCGTCCCGTGACACAGGATCAAATCTTTGCTCGAGAACATGCGAGTTATCTGAGTTATAACAAATTTGGAATGGAGATGCAAAAGAGAGTGACAAAACACATGCCACATTCGATTCAATTCGAGAACCTGTAAATCCCGTTTATGCCTAAAACCGATATAAAATCCGTGTATTCTCGATGTATGTTTCTAGCTACATACGTATATGTACGTTCGACTACTCTGTAATATTTGATATTTAGACCAGCGCCTCCGCTATATCCGTAAATCTCGAAGATTGTCCATACATTTTTTGTAAACTTGTACTTGTTGCTTTGCATCAGGTATCTGGATCGTTACGTGTGTGAAGTGTGCGAGAAGTGTATCGATAAGTTTCATACACCCTTAACGAAGCGTTTGGGAAGCGTATACGAAGTGTCAATCAGTGAAGTGTGCGAGAAGTGTATTGATAAGAATTAAAGCAACTTAATCGACTGTGACTGGCAATATATAACGTCTTTCCGATATGAACATAGAAAAAACTGTGAGCCAACTCGCTTTGTCGGATTCACACAGCACTTTTTCGGATCACATCGAGACATTATTAATTTCGACCATCGCTTTTGGTCAGTTGATGTAATTTCAAAGTTGAATATTTTATTGCGAAAAAAAATATTACCCCAGCCAGGGTTTGAACCTGGAACCTCCCGTATACCGTGCGGGCGTCGTGCCAATTCGACCACTGGGGCTGTGGTAATATTCTTATCGCAATAACAACTATAAGATGGAGCACCGATTTTATCACTGGCGAAAAGAGAAGTTTATTATTCTGTTTATTATACACCGTAGACTAAAAGAATCGGTGCTCCATCTTATAGTTGTTATTGCGATAAGAATATTACCACAGCCCCAGTGGTCGAATTGGCACGACGCCCGCACGGTATACGGGAGGTTCCAGGTTCAAACCCTGGCTGGGGTAATATTTTTTTCGCAATAAAATATTCAACTTAGAAATTACATCAACTGACCAAAAGCGATGGTCGAAATTAATAATGTCTCGATGTGATCCGAAAAAGTGCTGTGTGAATCCGACAAAGCGAGTTGGCTCACAGTTTTTTCTATATTCATATCGGAAAGACGTTATATATTGCCAGTCACAGTCGATTAAATTGCTTTAATTGTTATTCTATCACTGGCGAAAAGAGAAGTTTATTATTCTGTATTGATAAGCTTCATACACTCTTTACGGAGCGTTCGGGGAGCGGAGCGTGTATGGGTATTCGAAACCGCAAAGAGTCAATAAAATGTCATTAGAGTGTCAAAGAAGCGTAAATGAAGAGATTTAACGCTTCTTTGACGCTCCGAGAAGCTTTCTATTTTTACCAGGGAACGCTTGGCGACGTCCGAAATCAACCGGGGGCAGTCTAAATCGAACCGCGTACCGCGATCTGTGCGTGAATGTTATCGCGATCTACCCGCAAGTCAGGGTACTTGAATAATCCGAAACGAGTGTAACTAAGAATCAACTTTATTAATAAAAAACCAAGTATTAAGAAATCTCGCGAGTGTTGTCCTTGTTCCCTGCGGATTGACGGATCCCGGTGCCGGCCTTGAGATCCATTTCACGGCACGGCACGACATATGCCAAATTCATCATTATTCATCCATTTGCAATTATAAAAGTTATTCAGCTTTATATAATGCCAGTAACCCCAACCAGAAAAATGTTAATGTTAGTTATATCTTTCAACTAAAGACGAGAATATTTAGACCACATATTGTTTCTGTTGCGGCCTCAATTAAGAAATAGGACTTATGATTAAGAAATAAAGTATTATAACAATGTATTAAACGCGAAAGCCCAGTCAGCAAAATTAACGAGTTGCGCGACCGACCTACATCCTACCAACCAACTCAGCAGAATCAAAGGACGAACGAGGGAATTAAAGAGAACGAGAAGAAGAAGCCAGGACAGATTGGCGTTAGAGGCAGTGACGGGCATTTCGCGCAATTAACCAAACTAAAGTTATTAAAGTATCATTTTATTCAAATCAAAGAGTGTCGTTAATTCTATCTCGCCTCCCCGTGGATTGAAGGAACCCCGGTGTCCCAATAAGGGGCACAACATTTCTATATAAGTAATTGTCTACAGTTGTACTTTATGACCATGTTGGAACATTCCCATAAACACAAAAATGTCTTTTGAGTATCACATGACGAGTCAATTCTAACGATTAGGTATTGCTCTCTAATTTAATGATTATTAAAATAAACAAATGTTTCGCTCGACAAAGTAACAACTAAATAAATTCAAACGGCCAATTTCGAGCAATTATCAGGTGTTAAAGAAAAATATTTAATACATTCAATATAGTATACAATTTCGTTAACGTTTCGCGCCTTACTTGGCCTTCCTCAGAACAATAAAAATTACAAAAACGCATATATATCTCGCATTATTCTAAGAGTACAACGAATCAACTCATTACGACGCCACAATTTGCATTAATCCGGTCTCACCAAAGCAATCGGACAGTTAGTCATATTGAAGTCAAAAGTGTCAATTATTCGTCAATCCACGCACTGAGTCGGTCGCTTCTCCCGCTGTATGTCCCTTATTCGTCCATGAAAACTCATATGGATGTAAATTCCTTGTCTCACAACCATCTTAGTGACAACTATGTTAAAAATAGAATTCACATAAGACCGAAAAGAATTTTTGATTTAAAACGAGCTTAGCCACAAATGACTCACATAAGTAGTCGATGAAACAAAGAGCCGGGGTGAATTCATTACAACGTCTCGCACAACGTGTGTTCATCGTGAGAGATAGCGGACGACTGAGACGATACCCGCATTACAAGGACACGAAAACATAAATCTTTGTTATTAACCCAACGTTCAAGATAATCGATTCAAGATGTCAAAATAAGCATCGTTTAGCAGTTCCGTGTCTTTATTTAAATTTATACCATTAATCTGCTCTTTAATATGTATCATTTCTGCGGTTAATCTCTTTTTGTAATTATGCTCAACTTCCAGAATGCGCGTATTATCCCAGTCAAACGAATGATTAAATTTAGTAGAATGTTCCGAAACAACAGAATGCTTTGAATCATCTAATCTTATATTGTTTTTATGTTCCTTTAATCTAGTTTGCAGCTGCCTTTTTGTTTGACCGACATAAGAGGCATCACAATTTTTACAACATATTTTATAAACTACGTCATTATTAGAAAAATGGGCGTTCTTATCCTTATGGACCTTAATGATGCTACTAAGATTGTTAAGAATGCGATATCCCACAGAATTTTCAGATTTATCGATTGCTGAAGCGATGATTTCGGAAGTATGCCCCAAATACGGAATAACAATAAAACTTTTTTTCTCTGCATTTTCGGAATCATCACACGTATTGTTATGCTTAATCGACTGAAGTTTCCTCAGTCTCTTGTTAATATGTAAAAAAATCAAATCAATGGGATATCCATTACCAAGCAATACTTTGATGACAAAATTTAAATTTTTATTATAAAAGCTAGGATGTGATAGCATAATTCCTCTGTCCACTAAACTATAAATTGTTCCTATTTTATGTTGAATCGGATGATTAGAAAAGAAGGACAGTAGCCTACCAGAAAACGTTTCTTTATGGAACCAATCTGTTATAATTGTGTTTCCCTTTACAATCAACATCAAATCCAAAAAGCTAAGACGGCCATTATTCTCGTATTCGATTGTAAAATTAAGTCTATCATGATAACCATTAAAGTGATCCAGAACATCTTGAACGCTATCCCTCGGAATCTTCATAATAATATCATCCACATAACGTTTATAAAACAACAAATGGATGTCCAATGCACTCAGAACACTCTCCTCCAAATCCTCCATGACAATGTCGGCCAATGTCGGGGATAAAGGGGAGCCCATTGGAGATCCAAAAGTCTGCTTATATGTGACACCATTAAACGTGAAAAAAGTGGAAGCCAAAACAAATTGGACTGCAGTAATAAATTCAGCGCGAGATAAACTTGTTTTTTCTTTTATAAACTTCCATCTCTTTTTTAAACCTTCCACGACCAACTCAGAAGGTACGTTAGTAAATAACGAAACCGCGTCCAGTGAGATTAAAATCTCCGATTTCTGCACATTTATTTTCGATAGGTCAGTACATAATTCAAAACTGTTATCGACGTGGCTCTTTGGTTTTGGTAAACTATCAGCTAAAATTTTTTGCAAAAAAGCTGCTAAATTATATAGTGCCGTGTTGACAGATGAGACTATTATTCTAAAAGGAACGTTCTTTTTGTGAATCTTTGGGAGACCATAAGCTTTTGGAAGTGTAGAATCGCTGGAATGTAAGAAAAAATATTGATTCTTAGAAATATATTCCTTCTGTAGCCACTTTTTTATCAAGGCATTTAACTCCCTTTCTATTTTTGCAGATGGATTTCTTTTGACAATTTCATATGTATTTTTGTCACTAAGTAACAATTCCATTTTTTGAATATATTCTTTTTTGTCTAAAGCTACCGTAACCTTCCCTTTATCGGCTCTTGTGAAAATAACATCCGGATTGTTTCTTTGAAATTGGCAAGCAGAGTTGTACCTCGCAATGAGACTACGTTCAATCAATGTGACGAGTGGTCTTTTTTGTAATAAGTTGGAGAATTGAGGAATCGCCACATTGCGTATTCTGATTTTATTGTCAATTTTGTATTTGCCATCATTATTTTCCAAGTCCTTGATGAACTCATGTATGGCTTTTTTCTTATTAATAGAGAACGGTAAACTAAATTTATCTCCAAGTTGTAGTAAGGATGAAACTTCAGTGGGAATGTCAATGTTGGAAAAATTCAAAAACCATTTGTCATTAATGTAATCAAGCGGATTAGTATTTCTAGTGTTCAAAAATTGGAGTGGTTTAATTGAGATATTGATATCAGAAACAGAATCAGAATGTGCAAAATTAATATAATTAATTTTCTCCCTTCCAAGATCCGCAATCCTACATGAAAACTCTATGGGCTTGATCTTTTTATAGAAATTAATTTTCTCGGATTCCAACAACCAATCAAGTTTCTTTTTATGTAATGATGTTAATTTATATTTAAAGTTATCAAACGCTCTACTATGATGCGAAATAATCGACTGCCAAATATTTGAAGGTAAACAATCATAAAGGAAACGAGAACTATACAACAACTTCCTCTTAAGGTCATCCAAGCATCTATGTAAATCAAAGATTTCAATTTTTAAAGCGTCAGTTTTGAAAGAATACACCAACCTTTCGATTCTTCGCAACGATTTATAATGTGATACTCGCAGATTGTTCTTAAACAAGTGTGTGAGATGCGATGGAAAGACATTGTTATTTCTACATAGTAATAGAAATTGTAACTTCGCTTTGTTCTTAATAATTTTGTAGTTTAAATCTATCCAATCCTTCAATGCATAAGAAGCCCGATTGCCAAAATTATGTAAAATGAATTCTAAATTAAACATATGAAACCTAAACGGACAGACATTCACACGCATTATAAGGCCAGCGTAATGGTTGTGAGACAAGGAATTTACATCCATATGAGTTTTCATGGACGAATAAGGGACATACAGCGGGAGAAGCGACCGACTCAGTGCGTGGATTGACGAATAATTGACACTTTTGACTTCAATATGACTAACTGTCCGATTGCTTTGGTGAGACCGGATTAATGCAAATTGTGGCGTCGTAATGAGTTGATTCGTTGTACTCTTAGAATAATGCGAGATATATATGCGTTTTTGTAATTTTTATTGTTCTGAGGAAGGCCAAGTAAGGCGCGAAACGTTAACGAAATTGTATACTATATTGAATGTATTAAATATTTTTCTTTAACACCTGATAATTGCTCGAAATTGGCCGTTTGAATTTATTTAGTTAATGATTATTATTTATTTATTGTATTACACAACGCTACGTTCCTAATTTTTAAACTGCACTTGAGAAAGGCTCAAATCTCGAGCCGAAACGTAATGCACATTATTTATATTTTTGCCAGTTTGTTGAGAATAAAGGTAAGATTTTGGTTTTTTAATACTGGCGGAGGAAGTTATTGTTTTATATATTACATAATGTCATTATCCATTGAATACTAAGAACCCCACTGCAGGAAGGAACGAATCCCGGTTCTTCCGGATTGTCTCCCGACAACGATCATTTCGGTAGTGAAACAACAACGACAATCACCGTTCTTCATAAATGCAAATTCTGCAATTTTTCAATATAATTTGCGGGAGGAAATATTCTTCCATTATTAGGAGAGATACATCTTTTTCTTCATACCTCGGTCGAAAGTACGTACTTTCGTCCCTAATAGCAGGGACGAAAGTTTAACATTTACTCCCTGTGAGAAGTACACGCGCGCCCTCTATAACCTTAAACCTTAACGCCCTTTAACCTTAAAAATAGTCATCAATATTGTTCTGTCGTCAGTTAATTTAATATTAAAATATTATTAAAGTCAATTCAATAATCTAGCAAAAATGAACAATATGTCATCTGATGAATCCGTAGACGAGGAAGAAGTTATACGAAATTTCGATGCAGAAGCGCGATTGATAATAAATACAGATACGTTGCCAAAGAAGTCTGTTGATCGATACAATCTTGTTTACAACACGTATAAAAAGTGGCAGATAGAACACAAAACTTCACTGTCAAACTGTGAAGAAAATAATTTGATTGTGTATTTTTACAAAATATGACAAGACTTGACTCTTCGAATGTATTTGATGCCTGCCCCCACGACCAGCAGCACTCGCTTCGCTCGTGCCGCAAATGTCGGGGGCAGGCATCAAAAACATGCTTATTAACATTTAAAGTTAAAAAAAGTAAAATTAATAACGTACTTTCGACCGGCTATGAAGAAAAATCGTATACACTACGCGGGCCAAAAGTTGAAATCTCGGTCCTGCTCGTCATGATGCCCTCGGCTTCGCCTCGGGGCATCATGACGCGCAGGGCCGAAAATTCAACTTTCGGCCCTTGTAGTGTAATATACTATTTCTCCCGTAGTGAAGATAATATATATCCATTATCAAGATATATATATGTCTTGTTAAAAAAATAAATACAAACATAGAATAATTCTCAAAAAAAGTGGCTACAAAAGAATAAATTTAATAATTGATTTTCCGGCAAGATTTAATACAATGCCGGAGATGGTTTTTATAAACAGAAAAAAAAAGTTAAAAAATAAAGTATAGGGTTTGTAATCGTATTCTTTGACGAAGACAAAATATAATTTTTCATTTTTTTTAATATTTTTTTTTCTTTTAAACCTTTTTTTCTTTTTTATTTTTTTCTACTTTTCATTCTTCTTTATTTTAAAAAGAATTATTATATCCATGTTTACTTTATTACTGCCTTTTCGTCAGTCAGATGGAATTATCATTGGTAGCGTCAATGGGAGAATATTTATTGAAAAGGATAAGATCTTTCTTATAACATATTAAATCTCGCGACTAGATTTTTATAGCTGTCATCGCCGAGTCATGCCGAAACCACTGCTTTCGGGAATCCGAGTTAATATGATTAAATAAAATCTGAGATTAATTCTGGTTCTGCAACGGGGACCTCTAATTTTCAACGGAAATATTACCAAATCAATGAGAAACAATTCCCGTCGATAAGGATAAAATCATACATACATATATCATTACCCATTGAATACTAAGAACCCCAACTGCAGGAAGGAACGAATCTCGGATCTTTCGGATTGTCTCTCGACAGCGGTCATTTCGGCAGTGAAACAACGACAATCACCATTCTTCATGAATGCAAATTATGCAATTTTTCAATATATATTCGCGAGAAGAAATATTCTTCCATTATTAGGAGAGATACATCTTTTTCTCCCGTATGTAATGAAGATATATATCCATTATCAAGATATATATCTATCTTGTTAAAAAATAAATACAAACACGGATAGAATAATTCTTAAGAAAAAAAGTAGCTACAAAAAATATATTTAATAAAACGATTTAATAATTGAGGATTTCCATACAAGAGAAATGTAAATCGACTTACATCTCTATTTTCTTTTGTTGCAAAAAAGAAGATCAGTAAACCTTAAAGTTAATACCTTATAAATTTGATTGGCAGCGAAAAGTGCGTTAAAAAAGCTCGCCAAAAGGGTTTTTCAATTTTTGTAGCTTGACTCTCATTGTCAGTTTCTTTGAGCAGTGCCTTTGAGCGGACCCTCAGTGCCTTTAAGCAGTGAACAAACATCAGCAAGATAGCGGCCGCTATAAATAACGACGATTATGATTCTCCATATGATTATGAAACAGTACATAATCAAGATTAAGATCTCACGGAACATGCTATTTATAATAGCAAATGGTGCTGAGATCATTATGGATTTGGAGAAACTTCTACTTAAAGTAGTTCGGCGCGACAAGCGCACGAAGTACTCCAAGGCTGTGCAGTTGAAATATTCCTCCAACAGCATTCAAGTATGGGAGGATTACAATGGTCTACTGCTTAAAGCATATCCTCTGAATGCTAAAAAGCTATTTCAGAGTTGGGGCACTGTAAACTGGAGCCAAATGCAATAAAAAAAAAAAAAAAAAAAACAGAAAGATGTAAGAACTGTCTTACATTCTTGCGATACGTCTCCAAAAAAAGAAAAACGCTTTTTTACGCGGACTTGACGGAAGAAGCCCATAAAGATGTTGATACAAGCGCCAATGACGACTCTGATCTTGATATTTAAATAATATTTATATTGTAATTGCTTTTTGTAATAAATTTTTATTTTAAAGTGACATAAATAATATGATTTATTTCCATTTTTTCCCCCAAAACTACTGTTGCTATAGGATGTAAGTATCATTAAATAAAATTTTTTTTTTACACTTTTTGCAATATATTAAAATATTTTTATTTATTGCAAAAATTTATAAGTTTAAGAAAAAAAACGAAACAAATTTTATAGCATGCTTTTATTTTAGTAATTTGACAGTTAATATTAAGAAGTTATTTTATTATCCTCAAAACGGAGTTTTCTTGATTTACATCCCTCTTGTATGAAAGCTCTCAATTGATTCTAAACTAACAGGATTTACAAGTGATGGTTTTTTATAAAAAACCAAAAGTTAAAAAATAAAATATACCCGTTTGTAACCACATTCTTTATTAAAGATAAACGTATTTTTTATTTTTTTTTAATATCTTTACTTTTTTCTTTTAAACTTTCTTTCTATTTTCCGTTTTTCTTTATTTAAAAAAAAATTATTATTCATTATATCCATGTTTACTTTACTATTACGGTCTTTTCATCAATGAGATAAAACTACTATTCATAGCATCAATGGAAGAATATTTATCGAAAAGAATATGATCTATTCTTATAAAAGAAAAGTACATATGAAATCTCGTGACTCGACTTTTATAGCTGTCGTCGCCGAATCATGCCGAAACCACTGCTTTCAAGAATCCGGGTTTAAATTCAATAAAACCTGGGATTAATTCTGGCTCTGCAACGGGGACCTCTAATTTTCAACGGGAATATATTTATATATATTATACAAGTTTTGTTGTGCCGCACGAGGATTAGGTCGATCGTAATGGCACTGGGGTTCGTCAATCCGCGAGGAAAAGACAACACTCCAAATTTCTTTTTAATACTTTTTAATAAAGACACTTTAATGGATACACTTGTCTTGGTTACTTCGAATACCCTGACTTGCGGGTAGGTCGCAAGTAATACACGCACGGACTCGCCAGCCCGAGCCGCCCGAGCCGCCCGAGCAGCCGAGCAACCAAGCAGCCAAGCAGCACAGCAGACAACGACCGAAAAAGCTGACACTATGCCAAGCGCTGCGTTAATGTATAAGTCCGATCCAATTTGAAATTGCGAGCGCCGAAAATAAAATTCGCGTGCGACGGAAAAGATTGCGAGCGACATTCGCGAGTGCCGAAAATAAAATCGCGAGCGCCGATAAATGTCGGACGGCGAACTGTACCGATATCGGATATATGCCCGCGGACATGGACTAATAAATCAAAATCAAAAATAAGCGAAAGTTCGCAAAGTACAAACTCTTCTTTAAGCCTGAGACAACCCGCATCTGAAAAGATGATCACAAAAGCGGGTACAAGGGGGTTTTCCCCTGACTCCCGCATCTGGGTGATACCCAACACTACTGTGATGGTTCAACTCCTAAAGAAGACAAGAGGAAAGGGCATAGCCATAGTCTTGAACAATAGAGAAAATATCCAACCTGGTACTCAGGCATTTGAAGCAGGAAGTGGGAAACGAAAGAATCAGTCGATGCGAGTGCGTTATAGTCAGTAGATACAAGTATCGCCAAGCACAAGAAATCGCATCGTAATCTCAGCACCAGTCAAAAGGAAAGTCAAAGAAAAGTGCCTACGGCCATTTCATTGTTTCTTGTCGTCTCTGCCTGGACTTGACGACCGAGGACGGCCATTGTTGGAGATTTGGATCTCCAACGAGCACGAGGCAGGGCAACAGCCCTGTCCTCGGATTGAGCATTCCGCATTACGCGGCCATTTCCCGATCATTCGATCGATGAGTTCCCGCATACTGCGGATTTCTACGCACAAGGTAACTCGACGATTTCTCTGTCTGTGCCAAGGATAATTTATTTACGTCAGATATTCGTCTGGCAAGAGCCCGCGGATGCCTGACTAAGCAGGTACTTCCGCGTGTGCCCTGCTTTAACGAAAATCACAACTTCTATAAAGCAGGGCATACACACGTGTGTATGCCCTAACGTGTGTATGCTAACTTTGTAACGGCTGAAGATGGCTCAAAACTGAGCCGAAACGTACTGATTAATCGGATTAATGTATCGAGAGGATGAATAAATCAGTTTATTGATGTTACGCACGAGGATCTGCGTTTGACCTGGATAGCCCCGTCTTTTCCTATTTTAATCTCGATAGTCCTTATATTACTTTATTTATCAATATTACATTTAAAAATATCAAATTAAATAAAATTTGAACTTTCAATGAAATAATAGTAATATAAATAAAATATTGTGAATGTTAAATTAATGAAACATATATCATTTTATCAGATCAAGTAATAGGATAATGAGCATTTACCAAGGGTTGAAGAGAGCGGCCTCCGTCCATATATCGGATAAAATCCATTTTACGCCCATATTCTTCCATTCTTTTACGCCTAGCCTCTTTTGGATCTTCATTTTTTTTTATTTCAACTCCCCCAACAGATAAGCGTGTGAAGAAACTTGAGGAGGAAGATTTCATAACCTCCGTTCTCCCTGGGTTACTGATGCCAAAGCTGCCATCAAATATAGCCAACGCAATGCGATACGCTTATCCATACCTGACTGCACGAGTGGGAAACATTACAGTGTTTCAAGCAATTGTTAACACAGGGGCGCATCTACTAGGTCTTTATTCGGTAATTATTTAGAATATGCGCCTCGTAGATATCGCGTCGATTGAAAACGGCTTTGCAATATGGTTCAATAATAATGCGAAAAATTACGTAAATTTTAATAAAAAATAATTATTTTAGTGTAAAACAAGCGTTATCCGACCTGTGCGCAATATTGGATAACTTTGCGCGTCAATAAAAAAATCAGCGTTCGTCGTACGAAAAAAATACAAGGGTTCTTTTTTATTGCAAATTTCGTCCACAACAAGATGCATACGATAAAATTCATCTCAAATAAATTCTAAGGCCTGAAAACAGCGAAAAACTAAGACTATTCCAAAAAATCAAAATTTTTTGCTTACATAGCTACAAATTAAAGAAAAAGGGTCTAAAAAATTGGTTACACCCTGAAAAGTATTCTTTGTAGTTCTCAGATGATGTGTGATTTTTTGGGAATTTTTAATTCCATTTTAAATGACGGAAAAAAATCACCGACGCAACATAAAAAAAACGATGAAATCGAAGGTTTTCGGGATCCGAGTCTCGGACTTTGACGGCGCGTACAAGCTAAATGACTGACTTGACGATTAATGTTGTTCAGATCATTATTGTAGATAATTTTACGCTCTACAAAAAAGGTACGTATAGTTAGTTACCCTATCTGGCTTAGTTTTTGAGATATTTGAGAAAAAATAAAAAAAGTCGCGTTTTTTGTTGATATTATTGTTAATAACTTTTTAATGCGCATTGCGCATGCAAAGCAAAATAAATCCCACTTACAGCACCTCAAATCAAAACGATTCATGGTGGTTGCAACCTGGGAAGATTAATTGGAAGGTTAACCGGGTTAACTTAACCCCCTAAATTAATCTAACATGACTGGCCTAATATTGTTCAGTCGGAGATCGTATCCAATGCTGCGAAACAGATGTTGCAAATAGCGTGGATTGCTATCATATTGATGTTCATAGGCGGGTTGAACGAGGACGCAGGCAAGTGCGATAGTTGCTAACGAGATTGTCACTGCTAAAAACTGAAATAATTAAGGAAACTTTTAACAGATTGTTCTCGAACAGATGTTCGATATGACAGAAATTTGTTCCCTAAATTATTTATTTAACAATTTAAAATTATTGAGAGAAAGATTATATATTTATAGGATTTACTATGGAATATTATTTTGTTGATGTAAAAATCGATTTAGAGGAAAAATACAAAAGAGAAATAAATATTTTATTGTATTAATTTCTACAGAATTTCTGTCTAACGCTGATAACATATGGCTTTATTATTAAAAAGTTCTAAATTCCAGAAGTTGAAGACTCATAAAAATATTAAATAAATGTAAAATATATATATCAGAAAAGTTTACTCACTAATCCTCGATGCGAAAACATCGTGTTGCTCTTACAGTTTCACTTGATGAGACTAACGCGATTCCTCAGTTTCACTATAAATAACCCGAAGAATCGCTGACGTTATGTTGAATTTTGCGCATTCTATGATTTCGTCAGTTTGCACATTGTGAAACCGTCCCGGGACAAAAAGTACAGACGTCATTAAAATTTTGAACTTTCTATCGCGGCATCGTTAATTTTCAAGGTAAAAGAAACGTGATAAAAGTTAAATATTAATTTTTCGTTTTAAATAATGTGACGTACGTTTGCAAATTCGAAATAGGTATAAATGTACGAAGTTTACGTGTTGGTACACACTTTGCAGGATATAGTCACGCGTATGAATGAAACAATGCGGCCATAAATGTAGAGGTATGCGCGTGAATCATCGATAGGGCAAAACCGTTGGCGGAATGGTAAGTACGGTCACCGTTTTGCTGTACACGCATCCGGTATCCGGTTCGAGCACGATGTCAGCGGTCGATGCCAATGAACCGTCATCGAATTCCGATTTCAATCGCCGCGCGCCGGTCTCTGTGCGAGTAACGTTCGCTTTTTTGCAGAATAATGTTTCAATTGCAAAACGGTATATCGACACGCATTAAAATTATTTCTTGAGATCGATCGTTGTATATAGCGAGAAAAAAACAGGTTTATATATTGTAGACAAAGAACGCATTAAAATCATTTCCTGAGATCGATCGTTGTACATATATAACGACAAAAAACAGATTTATTTAAAACTTCGAATTTTAATCAACGTTAATTTTATACCAAAGGAAATAGGTGAGGCAATCGGAGCCAAGCGCGGTAGTCAATGCGCAGACAAATTGTAATAATAAATAAATATATTAAAAACGAACGTTTCGACACTTTTTTTGTGTCATCCTCAGTTAATTTTATATACTGCAGGAATTATGTATGAATGAACCAATCGACTTCTCATGTTCAAGTAACTTTTAATTGGAAATAAAATTAATATAAGTATCAAAGAGAGAGAATCTTGTTAGAATATTTTTCAGATAAATTATTTCAAATATTTAATCAAAATTTGCTTTAATACAAAGCTGGCCCCGTAATGCAACAAACTTTCGAGGAAGTGCTATTTCGTGCATTCCATACATGCATATCATTACTGAGTTTCGTAATCGTGCGTTTTACAACAAACGGAAGTCCGCGCGCGAATCAAATTGCGTTCACCCGAATCCTGATGATCGTTTTACAGTTCTTTTGCGAGCTGGCTGTTAGGCAAATGCATGGTATTTACGACATAACGTAAGCACATGCTTTTTTTTGCCAAATAGCAAATGTAGCAATTTACATCAACCATATTTTTAGAATACATTATTAACTAGATTCATCATTTATTTAAATATCCATAATTGCATTATTCTAATCAACACTTTTTATAATCTAAATCGAAATTTTGATGCAACGTTCATAATTTGTAGCAATAAAATTGTTATTATCGTTATCGTTCATCTTTCATTTATATGAAAGCTTTAGCTGGTTTAGAAGAACTAGCTTAAAATATATGAGTGTATTACGGGATATTTTCCGAGTAATAACTATTTCGTCATTCTCTGCTTTAACAAAAGTACTTCAATTTATCAACAATTTACTGCTTTAAATGTTGTGTTTTGATAAAGCAGCAACTTTCACGCAATACGAGATATTCTCTACTTAAAAAAAAAGACGTAATATTAGTCGTTTATGCCTCTCAATACTTAAAATAAGTGGTATATTTTCCAAACTTTTTTTGTTAATAACTTTTTAACGAATAACGAGCGACGGCTTAAACCTTCCGAAGGTCACTCAGGAGGGTGACCTTGACAACATATGTCAAGGTCAAGGTCATCGGAGGGTGGTCCCTATTACTGCATAATTACCAAATTTATAAGTTTTAGGGAAAAAAAACGAAACAAATTTTATAGCATTCTTTTATTTTAGTAATTTGACAGTTAATATATATAAAGAAGTTATTTTATTATCCTCAAAACGGTGTTTTCTTGATTTACATCCCTCTTGTATGAAAGCTCTCAATTGATTCTAAACTAACAGGATTTACAAGGCTCAAAGTGATGGTTTTTTATCAAAAACCAATAGTTAAAAAATAAAATATACCCGTTTGTAACCACATTCTTTATTAAAGATAAACGTATTTTTTATTTTTTTTAATATCTTTACGTTTTTTTAAACTTTCTTTCTATTTTCCGGCTTTATTTAAAAAAAAAATTATTTATTATATCCATGTTTACTTTACTATTACGGTCTTTTCATCGATGAGATAAAACTAATTGATAGCATCAATGGGAGAATATTTATCGAAAAGAATATGATCTATTTTTATAAAAGAAAAGTACATATGAAATCTCGTGACTCGACTTAAAGCTGTCGTCGCCGAATCATGCCGAAACTACTGCTTTCAAGAATCCGGGTTTAAATTCAATAAAACCTGGAATTAATTCTGGCTCTGCAACAGGGACCTCTAATTTTCAACGGACATATATATATTATACCAGTTTTGTTGTGCCGCACGAAGATCAGGTCGGTCGTAACGGCACTGGGGTCCGTCAATGCGCGAGGAAAGGACAACACTCCATATTTCTTTTTAATACTTTTTAATAAAGACACTTTAATGGATACACTTGTCTTGGTTACTTCGAATACCCTGACTTGCGGGTAGGTCGCGAGTAATACACGCACGGACTCGCCAGCCCGAGCCGCTCGAGCAGCCGAGCAACCAAGCAGCCAAGCACAGCGGCCAACGACCGAGAAAGCTGACACCATGCGAAGCGCTGCGTTAATGTATGTCCGATCCAATTTGAAATTGCGAGCGCCGGAAATAAAATTCGCGAGCAACGGAAAAGATTGCGAGCGACATTCGCGAGTGTCGAAAATAAAATCGCGGGCGCCGATAAATGTCGGACGGCGTACCGATATCGGATATACGCCCGCGGACATGGACCAACAAATCAAAATCAAAGATGAGCGAAAGTTCGCAAAGTACAAGCTCCTCTCTAAGCCTGAGACAACCCGCATCTGAAGAGATGATCACTAAAGCGGGTGCAAGCTATGAACCCCCTGACCACATGGATGCGGAGAACCTCCCATTACCATCAGGAGGAGACATAGGACTCTACCTCAGAAAGACAACGATGAGGATCCAGACAGACCAAAGGCAAGGAAAAGACCCCGTCACATGCCTCAACCTACTCAAAAGATAATGGAACAACCAAAAAGAACCACACGACAGGATGACATACTAACTCTCCTCCGTAAAATAAAAGACATAATGACTGATCTATCCATAAAGGTGCCTTTTCATGCTGACGCTCGACGCTCTATTTCAGCGTCAGAAGACATCACATGACCAAAAATATCTCAGCGGAATGAAAAGACATTTCAGCGTCAAAGTCAGTGAGTGTTGGTGAGTGTGAAGGTTATAAAAATGTCACTTACTAAACATCAGATTTGATTAAACCAATGCAATGAAATAATCAGAAAACATGAAATGAAAAAAAAAATACTAATAGCATTTTTGATTAACGAAATAAAGAAAAAGAAAAAAAGAAATTGCAAAAAACGTTATTGGGTGGAACCCATATTTAGAAAACGAAAATTGCATGGAAAGGGTCAATCGGGTGTTGAAGACCACGATAGTAGCTTTCACATCGAGAAAGATCATAAGGAGTGGGATCTTCATTTGCCACATTTTCGTTTTGCGTACCACACCGCATTCCACTCGTCGTTAGGCACCTCTCCCGCCTTTTTGAATTTCGGGCGCGAGTTATCGCCGCCCGGGTCATTGCGCGATCAGGGGAATAAGGATGCCGGTGGAGGCGCGAAATCCCAAAGAATGGTCGCAACGTATGAAGAAGTTGCGGGCCATCAGGGAGTGGGTGGCGGAAAACCTCGACCAGGCAAACCAAAAGCAGGCTGCGCATTACAATTTGCGCAGGAGACCGCGTAAGTTTCGTGTCGGTGATTTAGTGTTGCGGCGACAGCATGTGTTATCTTCCGCCGCGCAGGGCGTGGCTGGCAAGTTGGCACCAAAATTTCAGGGACCGCTCCGAGTAAAACGAGTGATCTCTCCGGCAGTTTACGAGCTGGTTCGGCCGGACGGATCACCCGCGGGTAAAGTTCACGTGCAGGACCTTAAACCCTACCACCCTCCTGGTTACAATGTCTAGAGATACCTGGTTGAGAAGCTCCCGAACGATGCCTCCGAGCCTCATGAGACGCCTGTTGAAGCAATTCTGGCTGCGACACCGGGAGTCGGGTCCTTAGTCGAAGGCGGGGGGAGTATATTTTTACCCGTGACGCGACCACACAGGCCCGTCCGGGGACCGCCACCACAGCCACCCGGGAGAATATTTACACCGGGGACGCGGCCACGCAGGCCCACCCGGAGACCACCGACGCCGCCATCCAGCAGAGCGTGCGCACTGAAGACGCGGCCGCGGGATAAGGCCAATGAACTGGATTAAAGTTCACCCGCTAACAGGAAACGTGAGCTCGGATTAGACCGTCGTGAGACCGATTAGTTTTACCCTACCCGAGAAAAATTCAAACTATATTGCTTCCTAATTATTTAATAATTACGAGTTAATATCCCAATAGAATCCCAATAGAATCACAATAATATCTGAAAAAAAATTACGAGCTGAAAAAATGTAGAGTAAGGTTGTATGTTCTCGTTACAGGGCTCGCGTACCAACGAACCGTAATTCACGATTATAATATTGTAATATTAGGATAGGCGGGATAGGCACCCACGTGCCAGGGCGCCCTTCCTCCTCGTATGGGGGCGGGGGCGACAAGGGTCCCGCACAGAGATGCTAGATTCAAGCCGCTTACAGCATACGCACACAAGCGAGCAGCCGTGTACATGTGCGCTCGGCGTTCGGCCGGCTTCGGAGTGCGCTCGGCCGGCTTCGGGCGCCGTCGCCGGCCGCCGCACCGCGAGAATCATGTGTATATTAGATCTCGCCGCTTATATGTCCCTTTTCGTACTTAAAAATAAAATGGAAATATATTTTATACATAAAAGATATTAAGTTAAAGAAATGAAGAACAGAAAGGAATAAAAATAATAAATAATAATAGAAATCCACTCTTGGCCAACATGTACGCCTTTTTCTTAAAAATGTTCCGTTATCAATTATTTGGAAAAATAACTTTTTGTTAGTGCAAGAAAAATGGAATTAAAAATTAAATTAAATGTTAAACTGTTAAACTTATACTCTGTAAACTCCATGTAAGAATATAAACAAACTACTTTTACATATTGGTATAATACATTGTTTTATTTATGTCATTAATTCTTTGCACTTGTATAGCTTCTCATTAATTAATAAAGAAATGGAAAGCAATAAAACATTTAATTTTTGTAAGGTTCTCTCGTCAATCAGGTGTCCCCTTTGCCGTCTAATCTATCGACATGGCTCCATATATAGCAATCGAGTCATGTGATTTTCCGTGAAAAACAACTTATTTGCTTAGGCTAATGTTTGTCGCTGAGCCAGTGAGCCCTTCTTTCGTGTACTCATCCCTTTCATCCCTTCGTTTCGATTCGCGGCAGCGAATCCGCGAATCCGTGAAACGGCTTAATTTCTAAATAATTTCTAGACTCGCGTCTTGTCGTCATCCAGACTTCTGCATGACTGCATCTTATCCTTGCGTTAGTCTGCGTCTAAACTTTAACCAGAGCTCGTCAGTCGAAGTAACAGTTCACCCGCTAACAGGAAACGTGAGCTCGGATTAGACCGTCGTGAGACAGGTTAGTTTTACCCTACCCGAGATAAATTCAAACTATATTGCTTCCTAATTATTTAATAATTACGAGTTAATATCCCAATAGAGAATCACAATAATAAATAAGAAACAAGGGCCAACAATCGAGCAAAAACAAAGATGTCAATATAAAGTTAATTTAATAAATATACCTATATACAACGGAACGTTTCAACCGCACAGGGTCTTCTTCAGCCGTTATAAATTACAAAAATACATAGAGTCGCGCAAAGTGAAAATTTAACATGTTAAAAAGTAATACAGTAAAAAATAAATAAAAGTAGCTGTTTCTTGAAAGCAAATGACCAAGCCATCTGGAGTCACATCTAACATGAGAGCATTAAGTATTAAAAGTAAAATTGTATATAAGTAATAAAATTGTATATAAATCAATATCTGTAAATCTATTGTAAATTGTAAAATTATAAATATGAGAATGTCTAGAGTCAATTCGCAAGTATGCAGTCAGTGATAAGTCCATGATCTATTATTCGTTGGTTGGCGAAAACGAACCAAGTCAGCAGTTAAAAAGGCAAAGAATCTTATGTCCATCCACGTTGTAGTCCCGTATAATAAACGTTCTGAAATTCGATATCTCGATAGTGGGAGGACGTCTATGTGGTTGTTAAAAATAATCTCCGTAAGGACTTACATATTACAGAATTGAATCGTGGTCCGAAACTAAGTGCTCTCGTGATCGATGTTCACTCCTATACGTCTCAAACAATAATGACGCGCATTCACATTAGGTTAACCGCGAAGGTTAGTCTTCGCAATAATAAGAAATAGTTAGATGTCGGTGAGTTCGCTAAGAATACCGTTATATGACTCATCCAGATACTCTGTGTCCTTGTTCAAATTAATGCCACTTTTTTGTTCTTTAATATGTAGCATTTCCGAGACGAGTCTTTTATAATAGTTAGGTTCCGTATCCATTATTTTGACGTTGTCCCAATCAAAAGAATGGTTAAATTCCTTAGTATGTTCTGAAATGACCGAGTGTCTGGATGGGTCCATTTTTATATTATTTTTATGTTCGTTAATTCTAGTTTTTAATTGCCGCTTTGTCTGTCCCACATAGGAAGCCTCGCAATCTTTACATGCAATCTTATATACAACATTACTATTAGTGGCAATTGAGTTCTTGTCTTTTTGTGCTTTGATTATGCTACTTAATTTGTTAAGGCATCTATAGCCAATTATGTGTTCCTTTTTATTGAATAATAATGTTGCTTTTTCAGATATGTTGTTGACAAATGGGATCACTATAAATTTCCTATTAACATCGCTTGAATCTATCGAGTTATTTACATTATTTCTAAGTTTACCATTAATCAGATTGTCGAGCCTGGTGTTAATTTTTTTAAAGATTAATTTGAGGGGATAACCGTTGTCCAGTAATATTTCGATAATCATTTCTAGATTATTCTTAGGATATATAGGGTGAGATAACAAAATTGCTCTGTCCACTAAACTGTAGATAGAGCCTATTTTATGGCAAATCGGATGATTTGAAAAATATGACAAGTATCTACCCGAGAACGTTTTCTTGTGAAACCAATCGATTTGTATGGCATTATCTACTACCTGCAGCGACAAATCTAAGAAACTAAGACAACGATTATTCTCATATTCTATAGTGAATTTTAGGCGCTCATGATAGCTGTTAAAAGTATCCAGGATACGATCAATCATGTTCAACGGCGCGGACATAAATATGTCATCAACATATCTGCGATAAATAGACAAACGTACATTTAAAGAATTTAACGTTTTTTGTTCCAAGTCTTGCATGACCACATCAGCAATTATCGGGGAAAGGGGTGATCCCATTGGTGATCCATGGGTTTGCTTGTATATAACGTTATTAAATGTGAAGAAAGTTGACGAAAGAACAAATTCTATCGCCATGATAAATTCTTTTTTGGATATCTTCGTTCTTTTTTTTATGTGATCCCATCTATTGCTGATGCCCTCAAGTGCCAAACTTATGGGGACATTCGTGAAAAGCGAAACTACGTCCAACGACACCAACACTTCGTCGCTTAAAATCTTTTTGCCGGAGAGTTCGCTATACAAGTCAAAACTGTTGTTGACGTGACTGTCAGTCTTAGGTATGCTTTCAGAGATAATTTGGTGTAAATAGTTAGCAAACCTATACAGTGCAGTATTAACGAAAGAGACAATAATTCTGAAAGGATAGTTTTCTTTATGGATTTTCGGAAGACCATAGGCTTTAGGTAGGATTGAATCGCTCGAGCGGAGAGAATAAACCTCCTTTTGAGGAATGTATCCTCTCCTTACCCATGTTTTTAATAGGTTATTTAACTTGTTTTCAATAATTTTAGAAGGGTCTTTTTTTACAACGGAGTACGTACTAAGATCTTGCAACGCGTTTTCCATCTTCTGTATATATACATTTTTATTCATGGCAACCGTGACATTCCCCTTATCCGCTCGTGTAAAAATAATGTTCGAGTTCTCACGAACAAAGTGTTGAGAATGTTTGTGCATTGCTAGAATTTTATCGTTGGTGATATTTTTTGGTGGAGTGGTTTGTAGGAAACGATGGAACTGTGGGATAAAATTATTTCGTATCTTTATGAGATTACTAATGCTACACCGTTTCGAATTTCCTTCCACATCTTTAATAAATTCGTGAATGGCTTTCTTTTTATTCAAGCTGACTGGTAGGCAAAAGTTCCCACCTAATTGTAAAAGGTTTGTGACCTCTGGAGGGATAACCGTATCTGAAAGATTTATAAACCATTTGTCGTTCGTATGGCTCAAAGGATCAGATGTATTATTTATAAACTTTACGGGATCAATAAAAGTTTTTACAAATGTTCTATTACTGTTTCCCTCCGGTAATTTTTGTGCATAATGTATGTGACTTGGGTTGTTGTTATCGATGGCCCAATAGTATGCAATCGGTTTAGAAGAGTAAGCTTGTTTAAGTTGAGATTGCTTTTTTAGCCAAGCGAATTTGCTGTGGTGTATATGCGTTAACCTTCGTTGTAAATTTCGAAACCGAACAGCGTAGTGTTTAGTAATGTCGTTCAAAATGCAAGCGGGTAAACAGTTAGACAATCTGCCGGACAGGAAGGAAGTTTCTTGTCTCAAGCCGTGGATAATCCTATAAAGGTCCGAAATTTCTATGCGTAACGTCTTCGTTCTGCACTTATTCAGCAAACTCTCAAGCTTTCTAATGGAGCGTGAATCACATAAGTTTAGGCCAGTCTTATACATATAATTAAGATGCGACGGAGTCAAATTGTGATATTTACAAAGCTTTAAGAATTGTATCTTTGATGTGGCTCTTATGGCTCTGTAATTTGCATCGATCCATTCTTTAAATATGAGGAGAGTTTCTTTACCAAATTGAACCCGTAACAAATTAAAGAAATTGAAGGATTGGTGTCTCAAAAATTGATAGGACCCCATTTTAGGCCTGGGTGTAAACAATAGATAAATAAAGTAACGCTCGTATGTCAAATAAATAAGAAACAAGGGCCAACAATCGCAAAAATTCAATCACAATAATATCTGAAAAAAAAATTACGAGCTGAAAAAATGTAGAGTAAGAATGTATGTTCTCGTTACAGGGCTCGCGTACCAACGAACCGTAATTCACGATTATAATATTGTAATATGAGGATAGGCACCCACGTGCCAGGGCGCCCTTCCTCCTCGTATGGGGGCGGGGGCGACAAGGGTCCCGCTCCCGCACGAGAACTCGCACTTGCACCAGATACTATCGTCGCACTCACACTCGCACGCGCCGCCCGCAACCAGTAGGTGCGCAGGCACGCATCACACGTAGCCGGCGCAAAATAAAGATTGCAGCTTATGCACCTCATTTTATATTAACGAATAGTAATAATAGTGTGCTCGGAACAAAGACTCGAGACAAACTAAACGCGCGAAAGAAAAAATTTAAGGAGAAAGTATATTTATATTATTTTACTGAATCCCGACATATCAAACGAGAAGACAATTGTCATGAAAAAATAATCTTCTACTTACCGTTACATCTTGGAATCGCGGGTGGACATTATAAACAACTTAGACCGTTGTATAATTATGCAGATTTATTAAACTAAAGCAACAAAAAAATTTTTCAGAGTTTTTTTCTTCCTTCTCCGCGAAAAAAAAACCCGACAAACGACAGTGCTGGTCATGAACAACCACCTCTCAGTAACGGCACAGCAATTTGGTGGCAGCGGTGGAATCCGTCATTTAGAAGAGGAAGCAGCCATTGAAAAACTCACGCCTGCAAAATAAAGCAGATCGTAAAAAGGCGATCCCAAGAGAAGCAGTAGAAGTGCGAAAGAAACACCTGTCGATTAGACTTTGGATCTTGGAAGATGTACACGTCGACGTTCATCAGTAAGACATGTCTGACATTTTTATTCCTGTTGTACTTCGTCGGAATGGATTTGCTACTCTTTCCGAGTGCAGGACTACGATGTGCGTCCGTCCATGAACGACTCGCGAGCTTGGCCGTATCATTCGCCAATTTTGTGCGACCTGAATCCGATTTGCACGGTGACGGTGAAGGCCATGACGTTGGACCACCCTAATCACTACATCCTGAGTCCCCTGGCTTCCCTGACGGATTATTTGCTGGGCATCAGTCGTTCCTGGACGTGGCTGACGCCAAACGCCATAAGTTTTTCTCACGTAGTTGTGGCTGTGATCGGTGCCCGGTACGTCACACGGAGTTCCCTGTTTCACAGATGAGTGGGCGTCGTCCTGTTCCAAGTCAGAGCCTGGCTGGATAATCTGGACAGCCACGTGGCCAGGACGAGGCCACGTAGCCCGACCAGCCTTCGGGAATAAGAACATGCTTAATAATCAATACGCAACCGACAATGGAAGGCCGCAGCCGGATGCCATATGCACATTTAAAGTCACCATCGAAGACGTCAATGACAACGGACCCGTCTTCGACAAAGTGGATCAAAATAGAAAATATTAATATAAGATGAGACAATTAAAATTATTAAAGAGGAACGTGACGAGAAGAAAGCGAGTCACAGTTCTGTTTCCAGAATGCTGAGACAGCAACGGAGCCACACAGAGCAGCGTACGTGCTCCGATCAGGGTCACCCCTCCTTCCGCCTGAATGAAATTAATATATATGTCAGTAGCGACAGGATCAGACAGATCGCTTCTGAGAGTAACCGCGCATCCTACTTAACGCGTGTTGACTTAAGTTACTAATTTAAACTTCTTGTAATAAAGTGAGAGCAAATACATCCTCTTTTACTGTAAAGTACGGAGTTTATTACTGTCGTTTATTAGTGCGTGGATCCTAATCCTTTGGGCGCCTACATCCCGACAAAGTTCCTCCTTCACGGCTTCGGGCACAACACACCAAATAGCAGCCGACGAGTGTTAGCAACACCCGAAAAGGTGCAACTCTACCGCAACCAGCGTTATGCTGATGTATCAAAATCTGCATCCCTATTGAAAAATCTCACGTGATAACTCCTGTAATAACTCACATAAAAACTCATGTGTTCACAAATGTGAGAACTCATGTGATAACTTATGTGAAATCTCGTACCAAAACATCACATGAGTTATCGCATGAGTTATCATGTAACATCTCATATCAGATTTCATATAGCAAAATAATTAAGAGATATGTGAAGAGTTAATACAAAAGTTCTTGCTATAATTGCGCTTTTGCATTGTAAATCATGGAAAAGTAAGCAATCCATGATAACAATACTTATATTATTTTTAAAATAGAGAAAAAAAGAAATGATGATTTAATTATATTATAGAACACATAAAAAATAATTATATGTATAGAAAGTATATTTTTGGACAATGAATCATTTATTCCAATAAAATTATATAATTTGTTTTAAAAATTACATTAACACCTTAAATTCTTGAGTTTATAAAATATAAAAAACGTTTCTACAAAACATATAAAGGGTCGCTTGAAAATTCCTATCTTACTAATAACATATTTTAACATCAATATATTTCTTGTAATCAGTTTATCCCAGGTAGCAAGCTGACTGTTATTTATCGTCATTTTGACGTCAAAAAGACCTTTTTGACGACATTTCGACGACATTTTGACGTTAAAATGACGATAAATAACGTCAACTTGCTACCTGAGATCCTACTACACGAAAAAAACTTATATTAGTGTAATAACTTATAATAGTTTCTCGTACGTAGCATTACGTAAATCTCTGATTTTATATCCAATATCTCTATTCAAATATCTTAAAATTTTTCTTTTTTTACTTGAATTTCCATAGCGTTCATTCAAGTAATCTTTGTATACACCTATAAATAAAATAGAGAAAATAATTAAATATTAATAATAATTTATTTAATGATCATAATTATGAATTTTTTAATGCGATAACGCTATTACTTACAACGGAGTACTTTATATTTCCTCGGTGTCAAGTGCTTACGCGGTGATCTATTTTGTAGCTCAACATGTGTTTTCGACTCCTTTATACATCTATTTACTAGTGTGTGTTTAGTCCAAAAAATTGAAAGTAACTCTCGCAAAAACACTCCGTGACTACGTTGTTTTAGATATTCCCAGAAGGATAATTGGATGAATTTTCCGCAGCCTACATATATCTAGTAAAAAATATATAATAGTAAATAATTACATTTTTATTTACAAATATACAAATTTAAAATTATACAATGTTGTATGAATGAAATATAGCATACCTCATCTCCTTTTTTTTGATATAATTCAAAGTTCTCTGGATTCACTTCCCGTATGTCTGACGACAGCCGATTATTAAATATATCATCATCATCTGTATCATCACGCCCTTCTGCTAATTCCCTTAGAACTACATAAAAATTAAATTATTTTTATAAGATGTTACTTTATATAATCTACTATAATACAAGGAAAAAAATGTTCTTCAATTAAATCTAAGAAGTATGATAATATTGTAAATCTATACCTCTTTTTGGTCGGTAAACAATGCAACTTCTTCTTCGTCTGGGCAGAGGAGTTTCTACATACTCTTTTATTAATAATAATAAAAATATAAATAAAAATAAAATTACGTTAATTAAAGAAAATAAAAAATTGCTTCATTCTACAAAACTACATTACCTGATCTTTCATCATCATCATTATTGACGGTGTTATGCGGTAAAGGTGATTGTGCATGTTGGTTTCCTGGACTTCTCACAGGACTGTGATTATCAATAGGAGGAGACCGTGCATTTGTAATATTTTCATAATTTTCAACTACAACATTACACAATAATATACGTTAATTTTTTAAATAGTTTTTTTACACATAATATTAAATTTATATTGTATAATGAAAAAAATGATTTTAAAAGATAAATTACTTAAGTCTTTACAAAAATATTTAATTTCTTATGTAACATTACGTGGCATCTGCTCATCGTGAGGATCAATACGATTATTGTTTCGTTGGAGTTCTGGTCTTAAGGATTTTAAAGCTTTTGAAGCTCTTCTGGGGCTATCGTCAATGATACCAGGAGATGCAATTTCAGTACTTTCAGAGTCTTCAAGAAGAAAATTATGCAGTAAATAATATTAAAATTTATCGTTTTATCTATTTACATGCTTGAATAAGTAATAATATAATATTTATTTAACTTTTCCCTCTTTACCTTGTTCGTTTGATTCATCATTTTCATTTTCTGTAAAAACGTTATCACTTTTATCGCTATCGACCAATTGTCGTCTTCCTTTCAAAAATTTATTCAACTGTTTTTTTCCACTCTTTAGTTTTGCTAGTTTCTTCAATTTGGTTTGAATTTTCTGTAATTATTATTACCATTATTATTATTATTGTTATTGTTGTTTATATTATTGTCACTGTTATTATTACTTGTAATAGCAAAGTCAATAATCAAACATTACAATAAGTACGAAAAAACAAATATTCGTTACTTTACCTTATTTTTTTCGTGAATACCATGATCTTTTGATTTTAAACGTAATTTTTCCAATGCATCACTGCGTCGTATTTTTTTAAATTTGTGGCGTCCGCTTCTGCTTAATAAATTTTCTTTATTGTCTGCAATATTAGATAGTTATTTATAATAAATTAGACTTTACAATAAAGAAAGAATGTTTTTCCAACACTGAATAAACATTATTGTTTGCAAACATTCCTTCTTAAATAATTTTTCTTTTTGCTTCTTCTCTATTTTTTTTATATTCAACAATGCACTTTATGGTTTAATTGGAATAACAATCAAGCGTTACAAGAAATTTCCAAGTTATTTTTTAATGAAGCTTCAGTATGCTATATACTGTAATATGTATTCAAATTAATATAAATTATTAATTTAATTAATTAATTTTTACATAAAAAAATGCTGTAAAATTTATTACAGTCCTTAAAATATTGATAACAATTTTATAGGAAAATCATGACTTAAATTCAAAATATTATTAATTTTCTTTATTTCAAATAAAAAAAGGTACAATAAAAATTAGTTTCCAATAAACCTTTACTCCTGTTATTGGATCCAAAGAAATTATTAGGAAGAGAAAATAAATATTTCTTAAGGAATATAAGTAAAAAAAGTGGAAACTTAACATTTTTTAAATTATTGTTTCAGATTAACTGAAGTCATTTATATTGTCAATTTAAATATTGCAAACAATTTTAATAAATAATTCAATAAAATTTTTTTAATACATATCACTGCAGAAACAAGACTGAAAAATACTCCTAAGAAGTTTCAATATATTATTCGAATAAGATCAATTATGAAAATAAGATAAATTAATAAAACTTATATGTATAATTCAATATTTTACATTTAAAAGCAATAGTTTAATTCAGTAAAGTATTGACAAGTTTTGAAAATACTGTTACAGTTTACAACGAATCACAGCTCGAATATATACAAATTGCTTATTAACATTTTGAATATAATCTTGAAGTATTATTTTGATTAAGAACATAAATATGTATTGTGTATTTTCATATTACTGGAAGAACAGACAATATACCAATATTTTCTTCAAGATCTCAATTGTTGACATTTACATTTAATATTATTTACCAATAAATTACCTAACAGATATCATATTTACAATATTAATTTTAATTTTACTGGATGTATAAAAAAATCATTAAATGAAATGAATAATATTTAATTATTCATAGTTAATAAGTTTGTATAAATTGAAATATCAGCGTTAGCAGCTACAAAGTAAGGCTGCGTTCGGAAACGTCTCTCAAGTACCTTTGTGTTTCATTTTATCCTTGTTTAACATTTGGTGAACAACAAGGATAACATGATACACGGAGGCACACTTGAGTGATGTTTTCGAATGCAGCCTAACCGATATTCAGTACAAAAAAGTAATATATTTACTTGAAACAGATAAAACTTCTCCCGGTGACAGACTAAATTTGTCATTGCTGTCATCGTATCTTCTAATATAATATGGTTCATTAGAACATTTTTCTGCATTAAAATCTTGGACATGTGATATTGGCACAACAGACACTTTTCTTGTCTCGTCCGAGTAAAAGCGAACTGCAGCGTATGTGGCTTGTGGTTTTGTTGAATTATCATTCATAACCTAATAGCAAAAATTATGTTTTACTTATACAGATGAGATAAAATTTATATTGACGAATTCATTAACCCTGCGTTCGTTTTCTCCCAATTTCTCCCACTGGGAGCATGTACTATACTAAAAATATATAGAATACGTTACGTATATTATAGATTTTTAATATAGTATATGTTCCCAGTGGAAGAAAACGAACGCAGGCTAAGTCTCGCTACCGACGCGCCATTTACCGACCTTGGGTTAGCCCAAGTCGTTATATAATAATATATACAAAGAACAATTATATTTCTCTTGTGATTATTCGTAATCTCTCTTTCTATGTATACGTACTTGTGTTTTTCTCGTATTTTCTGTCATTTTGCGAAAAGTATGTTTTCCAAATTTCACTAAGCGTCTATAATTCGTTGACCGACGACTGTTCAGAAATCTTCTTCTTAATTCTTCTTTAATTTTCCTGGCACCTGCTGAAATGCAATACGGCCAAATATCAATACCCACTCGGCATGTTATGTTGCTGAAATATTGAAATATTCGGAAATGGTGCAGAAATATTTCGTTAACATTTCATTTGTAACTATGCATCTGAAATATTTCAGAAATGTACCTGCATCATGTTTTTTATAATATTGCATTAACAATATTTCTGAAATCTTTCAGAAAGTTGTTTACAATATTTGTAAGTTTCTGTAATATTGCAAAAAAATGTAGCAGATGCAATATTTCAAAAATATTTCTGAAACATTATAAAAGTAATATTACGTTTGCATTGCACGAATAATATTTCTGTAACATATCAAACGCAACATTGCATTTAAAATATTTCTGAAAAATTTCTAAAAGATTGCGTAGATAATGGAAAATTGAATTGCAGGCAGTGAATTTCTACAATATTGCAGAAGAAATATTGCAGATGTAATGGTTTAGAAACATTTCTGATACATGATAAAACTATTATTACGTTTACATTGCACGCGTTATATTTTTGAATGTTTTACATACAACATTGCATTTGTAATATTTCCGAAAAATTGCTGACAGACTTTAGAACTTATAAAAAATTAAATTTATTATTATATAATATTGCATTTTATTGCATTTTTTCTCTTTTATTAAGAATTTTTTAATATTCCAAATTTTGTCATATGGCATTTTTAATATAAAATATAATATTTAATATAAAATAATATTCGACGCTGACTGGCAAAAAAGATTTATTCGTATATCTGTATTGTTTATTTTTATGCGATAGCTTTATGCTCACCAAAATAAGCAAGTATAAGAAAGAAAGAAGCGCCAGAGTCAGAGGATCACCACTACCCTGTTCGATCATCGATGTCAAGCAACAAGGCGCCGGTATACTACTTGGATGGGTGACCGGCTGAGAGTGTGGATTTCTTCGGACAAATGCGCGGCGGCTATACGCACATGGCTTAATATATTTTTTTTGTTACGGTAACAAAATATTTCATTTTTCACATATCAACAAATAGTTTTTGCGTCAGTAACAAAATTTTGTTTGCTAATACAAAACATTTTTCTCAGTGTAAAATGTATTTGAAATATCTCTGAAGTGTTTCTGCAATATTTCGTAGATATATTTCAGAAATATTTCAGAAATATTGCCGAAATCTTTCAGCAAAGTTGCATTTGAAATAATTGTGCCGATTGAAACATTGCAGAAATGTTGTAGAAACGGTCGTGAAATATTTCTGAAATATTGATGAAAGGTGTAATATTTCAAATGGAATTTTGCAGAAATGTTTCTGAAATATTACATGCCGAGTGGGTATCTTATGCCCCCTTTAGATAGGGTGCAAGCACATGAGCTTTTATTTTCCGTGTTACGCGTATCGCGTAACCAATCACGTAACGTTTTATGTTATTTATTTCTCGAATAACGCTTCTGATTTGGTTATGCAATACGCGTTACGCGAAAATATAAGCCCATGTGCTCGCACCCTTAGGAGCGAGGTTACTTCAAAGCGTAAGGTTGCATCAGTAACCTTCACAAATTTTTCTTTCAAACGAAACACGTTCACTAGCACTGGTGTCCGCGAATTGACTGTTCAGAAATGAGTTAAAGCGTCCCGCTAGAAATGAGTTAAAGAGTGGTGGGGATGGGCAGAGATGCCAACTTTACGTTTCAGCAACGCAGCCACCCCTCTGACACTTCTTATCCCATCCCCACCACTGGCTGGCAGTGGCTGTCGAAAACCGCCAGTCTGGCAACCCTAACTGATGCAACTAACCGCATTTGTTTAACCTCGCTCCTAAGGACACATTAGATGTTGATATTTGACCGTATAGTGTCTCGTCAGATACCAGGTGCCGAAAAAAACTGAAGAAGAAGAAGAAGAAGAAGGTGCTGGGACCGTAGAAGTGTCATGGTGGTGACGCATCCTGTTCACCTTCTATTTACAACCTGGTACGTTTTTACGAGCCGGTACGTACTTACCCGTATATCATGGCTATCTAATGTTTAAAGAAAGCAAAATATAATTAACGTCATTTTTCCTATTTTATTTCAGACAGTAATCAGTTTTTTCATGAACATATTACTGCAGAGATTTGTAATATAACAAAAAAATGGTAGATGGACAGCAAAAGAAATACGGGCGAGGCTATAAAAATTACTTGCATTCATGTAACATTGATGATGTTAGCCCAAGGGTTTTAAGAAGATTAAATTCCACTCTTCCAACACCAACACATATATTTGTAAGTGCTTTAGAATAGTTTAAAATACTATACTACTAACAACAGCAACAGCAATAATAATAATAATAACAATAAGTTTTATTTATTACCTCTACAATTCTGTAAATATATACATTATTTAAATAATTTATTTTTATAAGCAAAATTTCATTCAATAATGACTTCATAAATTAATATTTATAAACTAGTTTCAATTGCGGGTGCAATAAAAATGTATAACATATTGAAATGATTTAATTTAATAGATGTAAAGATTTATTTAAATATTATTATTCATTATTTTAAATTGACTACAACTAATAAGGAGAGTACCATATAACCCAAAGTTTTGCATTAAATTTGTCTTACCTAGTTATACTTACAAGTGGAGTTGTAGATGTTAAAGCTCTCCTACTTCACAAAAACTTTTATTTTTCATGTATGATTAATCATCATGTTAAAAGTCAGTATTATTTCTTATAGTTTTCACTCAAAAGTTTTAACACTTGATATAATATTTTTGAATCTATCAATTGATTGTACGATAAAATTAAGAAGAAATAGTATATTGTACAACTAGTGGGAAAAGTGGTCGATTCTGAATGAGTGTGAAGTTGGTCGCACGAGCGAAGCGACCATCACACTCATTTGGGCTCGACCACTCTTCCCACGAGTTGTTCATACTATTTTTCCTAACAAGAGCGTGAATAATAGGCCGCTTTTCGCGTTTGTTTTCAATTTCATTTCTCCACTAGTTAAGAAATGGCTCCATTTCTCAACGCTTACGTCATCGATTGCGAAATGAATCGTTTTGCTCACTCAAAACAAACGCGAAAAGCGGCCCGTTTCACGCTCGCGTTAGGAAAAAATTATTATTTATCACTCATTTGTTTTGTAGCACCTCATTTTGTAACATTTTATCAGTTTTGCCTATTTAATACTCGTGTAGTTCTTGATAATATTAAATTTTTTTATTTTTTTCAGGGTAGTAATTATATTGCTGAATACATTCTAATATTGTAATTCAGTTTTAACACATATTTGCAAATTTTTCCAATAACATTTAAACTTTGCAATATTATAAATTCTATAGATTAACATTATTAAAAATTGTATTTGCATTGATTTTAATATCACAATATTGTATATCCAGTAGTTATTCTGTAATATTTCTTGTCTCACCTGTTCTATTGTACTGGAACACTATAAATACTATCTGGAAAAATTGTGGTTTTGCATCGATTCTTATATACTATTTTAACGTTCAACATTCAATCGCAGCAAAAATTATATATAAAACTTCTGTCATTTCAGAACCATATTTTTTTTCATAATTATTCGTCAAATAGCTTTAAATTAATATTAAGAAATAGTGTAGCCAAATGTGATATGTGTTGATAAATCAAGAATATATTTAACATTTTAAAAAATTTTCGTTGCGTTTCAACTATGTAAACTTTAAGCTCATAGTTGTTATACTTTTTGTATTAAACTGTTCAATGTACTGCAATACTACACGAAAATTACATAATTGTAAAAAACATCACATAATTCTAAAAAAATTGATGTATAATTATATCAACAATTTAAGACTTTTATCATTAGTGGAAAAATTTGTAATGACAAATTATGAAAAAGTAGGAGCAACTCTGAAAAACTTAAAACTTTTTTATAATTTGTCATTGTATTTGATTCTTTTTTGCTGTGAATGGTTTTGTTATACGATTTTTTTTTAGTAAACATTTTATTTTTATAGCATTATTTGCATAAGTCGCCAAAATGTATTAGATATTTCTCTTATTAAATACAATATTTCTTCATAATATAATATTTCAGGAAATCGATTCTTCAGACAATAGAAATACCAACGAAAACATTACTCTAAAGATAAACGAAAATATGGAAACTGAACATGTTGACGAAAACATACTCGACATTATTAGAGAAAACAACAATACAGAAGTGGTTAATCGTATTGAAGAGGCATTTTTTAAGGAAACTGATACCACAGATAAAGACGAGGTGCGCAATATTTCATATATAAGAACATAATATTTTTTTTATTAAGATAGCATCTTAGATAGTAAGAGAGATCGTATGAGTTCTTATAAGAGATTTTTCATTAGGAAAGCTTCTGAATATTTCTATGTAGAATAAAATTGTTATGTTTAGCAAATATATAATATTTAGTATATCAATAAATTTCTAACAATAATTTTATTAATATTAATATACATATATGTATATACATGTACATATATATGGTAAAATTAAGAAATATTATTCTAGATTCACTGTACGAGAAATGAATTCATGGAATTGGATACAGATTTAATAAATGATTTAAGAGATGAGAGTAGTGAAAAAAATGTTAATCAATCACGTAATTTGCAAGATCTGGTGTTAAATAAAGATTTTCAAGATTGTATTGACATTTCTCCGAATAAATCACCAGGTGAATTATTTTTAATGATTGTTGAACACGCCTTAAAGTATAAGTCATCTTTAAGTGAAATTTCTGATCTATTCCGACTTATTAACATAATGTTTCCTCGTCCAATATTACCCGATACACGTTGGATACTGGACAATATTCTGAATCCAAAAAGTCGATCAGAGTTTCATGGAATTTGTCCGAAGTGCTGTACTTATGTAGGAAGAATACAAGATTTTAAATCCTTTATTACTTGCAGCGTGTGCTCTGAGATAATTGATCTGAATAATCCATCGTCCTCAAATATTTTTATAATTATTGATCCGACGGAAAATATCAAACTTTTAATAGAAGAAAATGAAAAATATTATGATCATATTGTAAAGGAAAGATTATTTAATGGAAAAATAAGAGATATTTTTGATGGTAAATGTTATAGAACATTTATAAGAAATTTACCTGCAAACGAAAGATACAGCTACGCTACAACAATTTTCAACACTGATGGTGCACCACGGTTTGAGAGTTCACGATATTCTATTTGGCCCATATACTTACAAGTAAATGAACTTCCTATTCAAGTAAGAATGAAAAGAATAATTACATGTGGCATGTGGTTTGGTAAAAACAAACCAGAAATGACATCATTTTTACAACCATTTACCGAAACCATGATTCGATTGTCGACAAAGGGGTTTAAATGCACTATTAACAATGAGATGCGTTTAATCAAAGTATATACTCTGACTTGTTGCGTTGACTCACAAGCGCGAGCACCTGTTCAAGGAATAAAATTATTTAACGGTAAATACGGTTGTAGTTGGTGCTTACATAACGGCGAGTGGTATGAAGGCAGTATGAGATATCCCATTCTTGAGTTTTCTCCACAACAAAGAACTAAAACAAATATGATTGAGTTTATGAAGAGACTTACTGATGAAAATAATCCCGTAGAAGATGTTTATGGAGTACAGTATGTGACACCTCTCATAAATTTACCTCATTTCGATATCGTACATGGAATTGTGCCTGATTACATGCATTGTTGTCTCGCTGGTGTTGGAAAGCAAATAACAATTAATTTCCTCAACTGTATACCAACATCAACAGTAGATAAACTGAACAAATTACTCTTAGAAATAAAAGTCCCTCGCCAATTAGGACGATTAACTAGATCTTTTGAAGACATACGTGATTGGAAAGCAAAGGAATGGGAAAATTTCATACTGTACTACAGCCTACCTCTATTTAAATTAGTTTTAAATAAAAAAATGGTTGAGTATTGGACTTTATTTGTTAATAGCCTTTACATATTACTGAAATGTGATATAAGTTTCGATGAATTAAACGAAGCCGACAAGGATTTACATAAATTCGTTTTTCAAACAAAACAGTTCTTTTCAAAAAAGGCGATGACATACAACGTTCACCAACTACTTCATATTGCGGAAAGTGTAATGAATTGGGGGCCTCTTTGGGCTCATTCCTCTTTCCCCTTTGAATCAGCCAATCACGAAGTACTCCAGGCTATTCATTGCGCAAACGGTGTAAATTTGCAAATTGTTCGATACATTAATATGCAACATAGTGTTCATACTTTACGTCATTATATATACCCGCATGCTTCACCCGTAGTACTAAACTATTGTCAAGAAATTTCTGTTAAAAGGATTAGAAAAAGTTTGAAATTATCATCAGTAACTTATTTTGGAGACGGAGTACTTATAGATAAGAAAGTTGCAGTAAAGTATGGTTTGTCTGTAAAATGTACACTAATTTATCAAAAAGCTGTAAAAGACGGTTGTCTCTTTACGTCTTCACAAAAGAAAAATACGCGTTCTGATAATAGTTTCGCACTGTTATCAGATGATACTTTTATTAAAATAATTTATTTTACAGTTGATCAAAAACATAAAAAAGAATTAACCCTTTGTAATGTTGTTAATACGTCAACTCCCGTGTGCAATTCTATTAATTTGATCCGTAGTATAGGAAATGAAATTATAGCGGTAGAAACTGATCAAATTGAACGTATTTGCGTTTTCATAAAAATAGAAAATGATTGTTATATAGCTGTATTGCCGAATTCTTATAATCACTAGATTAGACTTCCGATATGTATATAACATTAATATTTACTTTTTCATTCTTCCTATTTTTACTATAACTTTTTTACGTTTGTATTTAAAAAATACCAAATAATTAATAAAAACTATGTATAGTATTATGTATAACATTTAGAAAAATTTATTTCGGAAAATAAAATTTTTTTTATTGAATTAAAAACATTGTCTTTACTTCAGAAGATATACTTATATAAAATATTTCTTTCTGCAATTATTTATTTTCTACATATTCTTTGTATTTTAAAAATTCAAAAATATTTATTGCTACTATCGTTTACGCATTTCTTTATGATTTACAACGCAATATTATAATCATTGAAAGAACTTTTGTATTGATTTTTCATATATCAATTTAAATTCTTTTGCTATATGAGATCTCACATGAGAATTCATGTGAGAACACATGTGATGTTTTGGTACGAGTGTTTACATAAGTTTTCACATAAGTTCTCACATTAGTTCTCACATGAATTGCCACCTATATTACCACATGAGTTTTCATGTGAGATTTTTCAATAGGGATCTGAAATATTATCTGATGAAGCATCTTTATCTAGTGAAACTGATGATGAGATAGATAAAAATCGGAATTTTATTTCAAAGAACAAGTTTCAAGGTATAAAAAAAAGTAAACTTTTACCTGAACCAGAACCTATTGAGTTATCGGCTAATAATAATAATATCCAAAGTAAGTTACATAAAACAAATATTTTTATGTTTTTAGTAAATTATAGAATTTTTTGATAGCCTTTTTTGACTTATGTTTATAAATAAAGAAATGATTTCGCATTCTTCTGTACTTACTAAGACCACGGCAAGAGTGGTCTTTAATAATCGTTTACGTTCTTCTTTAATAATTTAATAATTTTAATTGTCTCATCTTATATTAATATTTTCTATTTTGATCCACTTTGTCGAAGACGGGTCCGTTGTCATTGACGTCTTCGATGGTGACTTTAAATGTGTACATGGCATCCGGCTGCGGCCTTCCATTGTCGGTTGCGTATTGATTATTATTAAGCATGTTCTTATTCCCGATGGCTGATCGGGTTACGTGGCCTCGTCCTGGCCACGTGGCTGTCCAGATTATCCAGCCAGGCTCTGACTTGGAACAGGACGACGCCCACTCGTCTGTGAAACAGGGAACTCCGTGTGACGTACCGGGCACCGATCATAGCCACAACTACGTGAGAAAAACTGATGGCAGCAACAGCATCACAATCGCGAGCAAGTACAAGTTTATCTGAAGGTATAAAATAAGCTTTTACTATCAATAAAAAATCAATACTGACTATTACAAACATTAAAATGTTGATAATCAAACATGCTTTCAGGTCAATTCATGAAATTAGTTACTACATTTTTTTGTGCCGTGCCGTGGATTGGATCTCAGGGCCGGCACTGGGGTCCGGCAATCCGTAGGAAAGAAGGTTCACTTGTTTCGACTTTCAAGTGTAACGAGATTATCGGGACTTAAATAACTGGGACAATTGTTAACTTAAATAAGAGAAATATATTTCAATTCACACAGTACGACGAGCAATTCATTCTCCGATCTGAAATTCCCGAATCCTATGCCGGCCCTGAGCACCAACTCCCGGTTACGGCACAACAAGTTATACAAGTAAAGAATTAAATTTTTTAATGTTCTCTTTTTTTATGAAAAAATTGCTGTTTTTAATTTGATTTCCGATTTGCCATATAAATCATGGAAAATGATTACTTTTTACAGATATTAAATTACTTTATATTACATTACTTTGAGGATATCAATTATGACATTTCTTACTTTGCTCTTGATAAAAATGACGATGCATTTTGTTGCTATATTTCATTTTGCACAATGTAGTTTGTTTACTTTGTAACATTATTATTTACTGTTAGGAACATTAATATTGCTATAGTTAGTATAATATATCAATTACTTTTGTGACTAATATTGTTATTTTTATTTTTTTTAGGATAATTCATAACTGTGCAATTGTAAAAGTTTTGGTTAAACTTTAGAAGTTAAATATTGTTTGTAACGTTTTGTTTAAAAAAATAAAGACTGACCTTAACATAATATAGTATAACAACAGTTTTATATCGATATAACAATCATTAAGATGAGTCGAAAAACATTACGCGTACACGCAAACCGTTTGAAAGCATTCATAGAAAACTAAAAACAAAAGAAAAGAAACAAAATTTTAAAGAGTCCAAAAATATATATACCTTTTGTCTATAAAAATATATACATATATATCTCGAAGATGGAACTCTCGTAACCGCGATCCGTCAACAATGCTCTTACGCGGACACACACCTCAGCCTGACCAATACCAGGGCGATCCAAAAGAATCACCTAAAAGCATTCATAGAAAACTAAACATAAAAACAAAAGAAAATAAAAAAAATTTTTTTTTTTTAAATTTTTTAAGTTTTTTAATTTTTTTACAAGTTTAAAAAAAAATGTTTAAAGAAATTTAAAAAATATCCTACCTTATTATCAGATGGGACTCCCGTGACCGCGGCGCAGCAACAATGTTCTTACCCGGGCCATCTTCTCGACCCGATCAATGCCAGGGCGATCCGAAGGATCGTACCAGTCTCGATAAAAAGCGGCTCTAGGGCTGTTGCCACGACCAGGACGTAAATCCTTTAACAGCTGATAATGATGCCGGCCAAAAATACAATTCGGGGATAGACGAGCAGCGGTTCGGCTCGCCTGTGTATTGCAGCTGCCATATGTTCGCGTATAGCAGCCTGAATCCGCTCACCAATAAACAACACCTTGTGCTGCAGATCCGACGCTTCCGAACAACTCGGAGCCATTACAGATTTAAAATGGTCAAACAATGAGAAAAATTGTCTTCGCCAGTGGATAAATAACAGTACAAGAATTCTTTGACGATAACTGGCAATTTAATTAAAAAGTCAATACGACGTTTCGATTCTAATTCGAGTCCTTTTCAAATTTAAAATCCTTCTTGGAGATGGGACATTGTTTAATTACAACTACTGGTAAATATTTCAAAGAACAGAAACAAAATTTGTGACATCTTCAAATAGTAATCTAATGCAACTGTGCTCATAGCGATTTTTGTTGGCTCATATTTTCTCTTCTATCTTTCGGTCGTGGCGGTTTTTATCCGCTTCAGTCTGCGTCTGTCAATAGTACAGAGTAATTCGTTTTGATCATTTTAACAGTATAAGAATTCTTTGACGATGACTGGCAATTTAATTAAAAAGTCAACACGACGTTTCGACTCTAATTCGAGTCCTTTTCAAATGTAAAATGCTTCTTGGAGATGGGACACCATTTTCAGTCAAAGGTGTATTAATATAATATAATATAATATAGTCATCATCATTATCATTATCATCATCATCATTATCCTCATCAACATTATTATCATCATCATCAATCACAAATATAATTCTTTTAATATATATTTATAACATAGTATTACATTATTATATATATATATAAGATATTATTTGAATAATATTAATTTTTAAATACATGAAATTTATATTTTTGTTTAAAACAAAAACTATAATATTAAAACATACAATTTTTAAAATTATATATCTAATAATTAATTTAATTATTAGAAGATTAATCCAAGGTTGTGTCGTTTTTCTTCCTGAGCTGGATAAAGAAATCCTCCATTTTCCCTGCATTGTCCCAATCATTGTTCCAATCGTACGGATAATTATATACCTCCATTCCTCCTGCATTGTCCCAATCATTGTTCCAATCGTACGGATAATTATATACCTCCATTCCCCCTACATTGTCCCAATCATTGTTCCAATCGTACAGATAATCATATAAATAGTTAAAATTATAATTTGGGAACGGTCTGTCATTTGTGTCATATGGCACACCGACAATCTCATTGGTTGCCGATAATTCCTTGTTACTTCTGTAATACTGATTTTGCATATAGATAGGTGGTTGAGATTGTGATTTCCGTGCATTAGATTACTATTTGAAGATGTCACAAATTTTGTTTTTGTTCTTTGGAATATTTACCAGTAGTTGTAATTAAACAATGTCCCATCTCCAAGAAGGATTTTACATTTAAAAGGGACTCGATCTAGAGTCGAAACGTCGTGTTGACTTTTTAATTAAATTGCCAGTTATTGTCAAAGAATTCTTATACTGTTATTATTTATCCACTGGCGAAGAAAATTTTCCTCATTGTTTAATTAAACACCTTTGACTGAAAATGGTGTCCCATCTCCAAGAAGCATTTTACATTTGAAAAGGACTCGAATTAGAGATGAAACGTCGTGTTGACTTTTTAATTAAATTGCCAGTTATCGTCAAAGAATTCTTATACTGTTATTTATCCACTGGCGAAGACAATTTTCCTCATTGTTTAATTATACACCTTTGACTGAAAATGGTGTCCCATCTCCAAGAAAGATTTTACATTTGAAAAGGACTCGAATTAGAGTCGAAACGTCGTGTTGACTTTTTAATTAAATTGCCAGTTATCGTCAAAGAATTCTTATACTGTTAAAATGATCAAAACGAATTACTCTGTACTATTGACAGACGCAGACTGAAGCGGATAAAAACCGCCACGACCGAAAGATAGAAGAGAAAATATGAGCCAACAAAAATCGCTATGAGCACAGTTGCATTCAGCGAAAAGAAAGATAAAATAAGATACCACGTCTTATTACAGGATGCTCATCATCAGCCAACACCTTGTAAAAGAAACGACACCTTGTAAAAGAAGCGAAGGCACATCCGTGTGCTGTCGAGCGTCCCGAATGTTTCTGAGTTTAACCGTACGCAGACAATATACATATATATATATATATATATATATATATATATATATATATATTATCCGTGAAAATTCAAATTTATAATAGATTTATTTTGATTTTCATAGGTCTTCGAAGCGGCTTAAGACACTGAAATTATTAATATCATTTAAATTATAAATAAATGACAATTATGTCCAACATCTGAATCTGTATCGCCATACGAGGTGATGCGATTTATCAATAAACCTATCGACTTTACGCGGCATCACTAAAAGTCTTAAACAGAGTATAATATAAATCCTTCCCTTCTATATATTGCAAAGTTGTGAGAGCAAGATGTTAAGTAGTTAGATGTGGAAGCATTGTCAACGTTCGCTGGATACATCAACTATGGAATTAATGCACGCTGTCCGTCACATCCTTCACTCGTATAACTACTATTTATATTTTGTTCACTTGCGATAATTATGTGCAATTTTTTATCATGATCTTTCGTAAGTTAAGAAATGAAAAAACACGTTCTATCAAGCGAAATAATCATAACTTTTGTATACAAAATAAAAACAAAACCAAATAAATGACAAAATAAAATCAATATTTTATATAAATAAAGTTAATAATTTATTGCAAATTAAATTCAGCGAATTAAAATGAAACAAACTTAACCATTTAATTGTGTAGATTAAATTGACAAAAGAACCCCTGAAACTAAAATATTTTATAAAACACGCACACGCACACACGTACGCACGCACGCACGTACACACAGGTGAATAGATTTAGAAATTTTTAGTTGGCGCTAAAATTGTTACAATATTGTGTTGTGAGCGCACAACGTATTTGCGATAAAGTATGGCACCTGGCAACACCGAGGGCCGGATTACTTGGTAATCCGACCCTAGCGACGAGGACCGATGACGCGAAAGCCAGCACGCGTCGCGGTAATGACCATATATGGTCATTCGGGATATCACCAGCCCGCTAGGCCGTTGATCGCGAAGTCTAAATCGCTGACTGCTAAGTCAGCGATGCCGAGGCGATAAAAAGCCCGCCCTTCCAAGGAACGGCGGGCAGTCTAGAACGAGAGGCTAATCGCGTGCGACCGAACGCAACGTATTCTATAGTGCACGCCCGCAAGTCAGGGCAGTAAAATAAGAAGATATCTGTATCATTCAAATTAAAAAAGGCTTTATTAAAACTTCGTTCAAACAAAAATCTGGCACAGTTATTCTCCTTCCTCCCGGCGGATCCAAACGAACTCTGTGCCGACTTCTCGATCCAAGGAACGGCACAACAATTGTTTAAAGAATTATAAGTACATTCAGAATAAAAGTATCTTTATTTTACAATTTTATAATATTGTTATATTATAACAATATGTAGCAATATGTAGCAATATATGTAGCAATATGTAGAGCGGCTTTTTGTTTGTCTCGATATATTTCGGAAAGTATTCAAGATATCAAAAAATGTTTCAAATAAAATATTTATGATAAAAACATCTCTATTTAACCACATTAATGAAATTTAAAAAAGAATTTTTTTTCTAATTTTTAATCAAAATTTTGATTACAAATTTTTAAAAAATATTATATCAATGTTGTTGAATAGAGAAGATTTTACTATAAAACTTTTATAAGAAACATTTTTTGATATCTCAAATATTTTTCGAGATATATCGAGAAAAGTAAAAACCGCTCCACATATGAGGAGTGGTTTCACCCCTTAAAACCGTTTTTGGGCAGCTACAAAAAATATCTAAATTCATCTCTTTACTTCCCCTACATGTGGGAAGTTTTATTAAAATCAGAATTTTCGAGTTCGTGAGGTTTCCTTGTTAGTCACTGTTGACGAATTCAAATAAGACGAACAAACCGAGACATTATGAATATTATATAAGAACGCTAATTGCTGAGCAGAGTCAGAGTCCTCTCAGCCAGCGGAGTAATCTGAACGCCAAGAATACGATCCTGGACCCGGACACCGAGCGATCCGAGGAGTCGACCTGCGAGGCGGAGCATCGTTCCTGCGTTATATAATTGTCTTGAATAAAGTGACATGTAAGAACATTAAATACACTTCTGACATTCTTAATAATCCGTGACCATTCCCTACACGTTTAAAAATTTCGTCCCCCCTTTTTTCTATCTTTTAGATAAGAAAATAAAAATAATTTTGAATGTTAAAATCACATCCTTCTACTCTTCCACTTTTTAATCTCCTTTCTTTCCTTTCAACTTTAGCTGATCATCCCGCGGACGAATCAATGCTGCTAGAGGCCATTCTATATACCAAATTCAAAGGGAAAGCCATGACCGATTTCGATACGCGAGATATTCAAAGCTTCGAGAAATTGAAACGCGAATTAGAGACCGAATATCTCGGAAAGCGAGGCACGTCAAGTACGCGCGCAGCACGAGACTTTTACGCACGAACGCACGAGTGCAAGTACCTGAGATTTTGAGATTGCTTCATCCGATGTGTAGATATACTATGGTTGGTGGGGGTATCTCTCAACATGATGGTTAAAAACAGGGACGGACAAATTCTTTGTTTTTTTTTTCTATGGAGGTACATCCGGCCGATAATTATTCATGAAAGAGCCATACAAATGTTATAGAATTGAGCGCCGATGACAGACTGCTATAATTTATGACCTACAATTGTCACATCCTTTGAAGAGCTCGAGATAAGCAAATAGCTTACAATTGAGACTCAACGTCTAAGGGATGTCACGTCTCTGTGACGTAGAAGTAGAAGAGGAAGAAATGATAGAGAAAAGAGAAAAAGTGATAGAAGAAAACGACGAAGAAGAGCGTTAAAATCATAGTATGCTCAAGCAAGCAAGCGAGCAACTTGAGAATATGGAACAATCCGATCGACTGAATTCGATGGAAGAATTCAGTGCGTGGGAAGAATTCAATGCGTGGGAAGAATTCAATGCGTGGGAAGAATTCAGTGCGCTGGAAAAATTCAGTGCGTGGGAGCAGCGATGCGGGAGCAGCAGGTAAATGTGCATATTAATATTAATATTAAAAATAATGGAGTGTGATGTGACATAAGTTTGTGACATCATAATTTTGTGTCAAGGGTTTCCACAGTATGGAGGCGGTGGAAGGTTTCGGTCTGAGGCTCACGCGGAAGGATCTCTGTGGCGCGTTCGAGTGCGGGGCCCTTATCGCCCCCACCCCCCTATGAGAAGGGAGGCCGCTCTGGCACGTGGGTGCCTATCTTGCCCCTGCAGGTTTCTGTGGATGTCACCACCGGTCGAAGAGTGGTGAAGTTAGTCAATTACAATATTATAATCGTGAATTACGGTTTGTTGGTACGCGAGCCCTGTCTCTCGCAGATCTCATGGGGCCCGGACTTTTGCTCCAAATACATTGCTCAGCTGGTGAATTACTTGAGAGATCACCCACGGGGCACGAGGGTGGAGAACAATTTAAACCTGTTGTTCATGCGAGAAGTTGTATATAATTTCACCGATGAGCGAGTCCAGGAGCGGAGACTAGAATATTATAATATGCTGTCGCAATACGACGCAGCACAAGAAGAAATAACTACAAAAACAGATGCAGGGTTATTGCTCAATCTCGTGCGGCTAGAAGCCGCCTGTCCCTCTAAGAAGATTTGTTTGTATGTTGGTAGTAAAAACCCGCCGGCCGAAGCCGGGGACCTTCGAGATACCAAAAGGTACGCCTATTTAGCAGGCTAGAGTCTCGTTCGTTATCGGAATTAAAGATAGTTTCGTGGACTCGGAAGATAGAAAGAAAAATCAAAAGAAAAAAAATTTAAATGTCCACGTGCTCGGATACAGCGTAGGTGCGCATATCGGTGGACTCATCGCAAATTACTTGCCCAATGACAAACTCGGGAGAATTACGGGTAATTGCTCGTATGCAGCCGATCGCCGTCTCGCAATTTAACCGTCCAGACGTAACACGAGCCTTTTATCGTTATAGTAATAACGATACACTATCATATCAATCTAATAGAATAGACTATTATATAATAATTTTTTTATATATTATATTGTTTACTCAACAAATGTTTTTGTGCTGTTTTATTTCTAAAACAATGCAAAGAGTGACATTAATACAAAATCAAAAAGAAGAACATACTTATTAAATTACAAGATTCGAAATTATTTATCTCCAAGCAATGAATACCTTTTATTGTGTCCCTTTTTTGTGGGACACGGGGTTCTTTGATTCCAGGGGGAAAACGAAACAATGTACACGACAAGTTAAATAAAAGATAGACTTTAATAATTGCTTTGTTTTACAAAGGTTATTCGCATGAAATGCCTGTCACTGTCTCTAACTCCAGACTATCTGATTTCATCCCGGAGTATAACCATCTAATTAAATTATACCCCTATAATGAGCTCTTGCACAGTCCTTTGCCATTCAGTATTAAAAACCGTCTTTGCGTTTGTTCGTCATCATCTCTATTATTCAAAAAATGGCCCAAAACATATTATTAAAATAATGTATCCCGTCGATAGGGTACGTACGATAATTTGGATTCGCGAGTGAAGTGTAAATTATATGTATAAAATTAATTTATAAAATTAACCCGTGTTTTTCTGCACTTTATAAATGCTGTGGATAGACAACCTACCGATTCATGGTGCATGTGCAAATTCCCCGCAATCAGATCTCCCAACAAAAACCAAAACAAAAATTTTAGTGGCTCCGCACTGAAAGATGTACGAAAAAATGAATGCGTGTTTAAATTCACATCTATCACATACGTTTAAATATACACGTACATTTTTGAATAATTTTAAAACATACGGTTACGGTTCCATAACTGATGGTATTTATAAACTAGAAATCCAAATAACAAATTATAAACATGAGAATTACTTCACAAAAAGAGAATAGGTGGAAATAAAAGGATATGTAATTTCTGCATTTTACAGATGCTATGGGTTGACAATCTATCGATTCGGGAAGTTCACTTATATGACGTGCATATGCAAAAAAAGATTCCCCGCAAACAAATCTCCCAACAAAAACCAAAATAAAAATGTTAGTGGCCCCGTACTGAAAGATATACGAAAAAACGAGTGCGTGTTTAAATTCACATATGTCACATACGTTTAAATATACACGTACATTTGAGCAAATAAGACATCCGATCTTTAGAAAAGATAGACATCTATCTTCTGCGCTTCTAACATTCGAAATAGACTACATGTTAGAAAACAGAGCAAACCCTCATGCTCTAAAAAGGGACCTCTTAGAAAAGCTTGATTCTAGAGTAGTTAAAATTCTTGGTGGTGTAGATTTTCTGCCCTGGTGTGCAGGTTGCTGGCAGAACTTCGCCCATACAAATGAGGCCATTACCCCATTAACAACCGCCATAAAGAGTAGCTCAACACGCATTGAGAGTCTCACTTCTTGATTACACAGATGATGAGTTAACATTGCCTTGCGTTCCGGATGGGGATCTAACCCTGTTGTACAAGTGCAAGAGGAATTTAGATAAAGTCATAAAGAAAATAACCTTTAGTGTGGAGTTCCACCAATCTTACCAATTAGGGAAATACACCTGTGATGCGTATGGTAATCTTCATCTCATCTGGCAAAACTCCAAATCATGCTGGTTGATTACACATGCGCATATTGTATGTTTAAGAGATATGATTAATTCATGGTTTGATGCCTGCCTGTACACAGTCTTATCTACCCACATAAATATCCTTCTATCAATTTTCATGAGGTTGTTATGGATGTCTTGTCTGCAGGGAGGGAGCTCCTAGCTTGTCACGGAAGGCCTGCTTATAAAGTATTCAAGATGTGGCCTTCTATTACTATCGCATGTATTCTTAAGGATACGGAGTGTAAACCTGAACTCCTCCAAATCCTTTAGAAAGAACTAGTTAATTTTTGCCACACACGATTCTATAAGCTGCTCACAAAGCCAATTTGCAGTGATATTGACGTCCAGATGCGTCTAGAACTTTCTGGTCTATGGAAATGTTTTGGACATCCCGATATAGACATGACAGCAAGTGTGAACAATTGGATTAAAAGGGTAAAATAAAAGCGGAAGTCCGTCCCGTCGACGGATGCCTCCGCGTCTTTGATATTCGCGTAGGGAGCGTGGATGATTATCGTCACCTTCTCGTCGGTCTGCGTGATCTCGAAGCGTGGAGTCAACATCGCGTTTCCTTTCCTTCCCGGAGTGTTGCGAAACTTATTTATATTTGGACACCCCCGTCTTGCACAACGCGCGAGCGAATATAGCCGACGGACAAATCGGCGTGCGAGAGGAAGAACGTGCTCGGCGCCGCTCTGTTCAACGGGACGCGTTGACCCACGTGGCCGCGGATTCGATCTGTCCGATCCTCAATCCTGGCGAATACGCGTGCCTAAAGTCAACAACAACACTGGCGACACCGACGCGACCGACTCGACACTCTCGACAGATCGAACCAGATCGAACGAGAGACGACAGGAAGCGACGGATCCTGCGCCCGGAAGTGGCAAACCAGTCGTGACGAACAGTGACGAAAGGGTTGGGTTCACGTTGGGTTAGGTCGCCGCCACCAGCCGCTACCGCTCGAGAGAGTGACGTTCTGACGTTTCTGTTTCGGCGTTTTTCTTCTCGGTTCTCCTTGACTCCTTCGCTCTCTTTTCGCGTGCACGTCGTGAAGATGCCGTCCGTCGAACAGGTCGAAATAAAAGGATATGTAAAAATAGCAAGTTATATGTTCCCACATTTATGTGTCAAGAATGTAATAAATATTCTGGAGTGATACAGACAATAAGTAACAATGTAATCTTTGAAAAATAATATTATTCTTTTCATTAACATAAGTTTATTTTACAGATGATATTTTCTACTTAAAAGTGGATAACATGTCAAGTATTAAATTATATGTACGCGAGAGTTGCAAATGCAGCTTGAGGGACAAACTCACTTTGCGTGTGTACTACGTGAATTGTATTTGAATTCGTTTCTCACCCGAAAGAAAAAGTGCTATATTACAAATTCTATCCCTTGGTATAGTATGTATATAAGAAGTACATATACACAAAGTACAGAATCCAAATAAATATTATTGTAAGTAAACAATGGCATTTTTTTATAACAGCAAATTGTAAATAAATGTTGTATCCCATTTTAATATAATAAGCCATAACTCATTTTAAGAAGAAGGTTGCCTAAAATCCTAAATACGTGAAAACTTTACACGTAATCTCCATCTTCAGATGGTCCAACCTGAAAAAATGGATTCTTTAATCAAATCCATTAAAAGAGAAATAATGTCCAATAATAAATTAAATACTCCATTTTTCCTAGAGTATGATCGGTACTATCATATTGATTATAATGAAATTGAAAAAAGTTTGTTTAACATGATTGTTAAACCAGAGCAACACGATAGAAGGTATGTATATTGTATATGTATATACACGAAGTATACAAACATGGTCTGTCTCCTCTTTTAACCCAAATCACACGTAGCAGTTCCCAGCTTAATGTCTCTCCTCCAAAAGACGGAAATAAATTTCTCCGAACGAGAGTCCCACTCTCTTTCAAAATTCCAACTATGACCAAAGGGGACCCGAACCCGATTTCTCGGGGTTATAAGTTTGCACTTTACAGCTAGACCACACTGCGCCCCTATGAAAAAAAGTGACCTTTTCACGGAGGAACAATAATTTTAAATATACGATATTATAATGCATTTTAGCATATGCTACAAAAACAAGGATTATTATTCTTTATATATATTTTTTTGTTTTCTTTCAAAGAGAAAATATGGCAATCCTTAATCAACATTTAAATTGTGAAAGTGCAATCAATATCCCTTTATTGGCAGAGCACCCGTAGGAGTATTAAACTCTCAAGTTGAGATTTCATACATTGTACGTACAAAAAGCGTCTACTGGACGTCTTCGGAACATGTTCGGTACGTCATGTGGATATCCATGCATGACAAACGGGACGTCGTTTGGACGTCCAAAGGACGTCGGATTGTTGCGTGGGCTATGATACAAAATATCATATGATATTAAAAAAAAAAGAGAAAAAAACGAAGGATTAATTTCTTTTAAAAGGCTTTCTCCTGAAGTTTTTTTCTCCCGAAAGATAATTTATGTGTGTGGGATAATCGATAGATAAAAATTTCTACAACTACAACAATCCTTTTTTCAGAATCAAGCGCGCGGCTTTAGTTTAATATATCCAGGCACCAAGTGGTGTGGAGTAGGAAACATGACCAATTATTACTACGATTTGGGCTATTTTTCGGCGGAGGATGCTTGTTGCAGGAAACACGACTACTGCTCATTCACGATAGCGCCGAAACAATGCATATATGGCATATGCAATAATTCACAATATACTACCTCGCATTGCGATTGCGACAACAAATTACGCAGATGTTTATAGAATCTCAATACCAATGTGGCCAATATCCTCGGCGCGTTTTACTTTAATTGGCTTCAGTTTACCTGCTTCAAAGAGGGACGACTGTACTCGCAGTACGGGTGGTAGTGGCAAAGGTATACAAAAGTAAAGTCGAGAACTTACAAATTTGACTTACTTCGACACATTTATATCATACATATTTATATAATAAACGTCGTGGCTACATAGAGCCGAAAGCGCGCCAGCGCGACGAACACCTAGAATCAACCCAATAAGTCTCGTACGAATAGTAGAGGAAGCCGTTCGCGACATTGCAGAAACCGTGCAATGTAGCTTAGATTACGCGGACAAAGACTCGCCAGTATTAGAATTACATCTTAACGTCATACTAGAGCGCGAATTTGCCTTTTTAGACACTAGTCTTTTAGACGAAAATAACGGTCCCCGAATTAACGCCAATAACGCTATTAATAACGAAACCGAAACGAAAACAATAACTATAACGAAAGTGACATACTAAGACTGCACCCAACCGTAAGTGACGAACATTCAGACACATCGGCCGATACGCAGAGTGTTAGGAATCGGAGTTTGAATCGAGTTCGTACCCGACTTTCGTCTCCGTGTACGCGGTTGCGACACGCGGCACTCGCGTGTTTGCTTCAGCCCTCTCCCCGTGTCGGGTGGATCGAGTAGCTTGATCGGGGGAATGGGGGCGGGCAAGCCGTGAGTGCGCGTAAGGAGAGTCTCAATTCTTAATTCTCAAATCTCAATTCTCAATATTTATTATTTATTTTAAAAATATCAGTATCCGTTATTGAAACCCGATTTTCTATCCCCTCTATCCTTTATATAAAGGAAATCTAATTACGACAAATAGATATCACCCCTTTCTCCTAGCAAGAATGACCAATTGGTCATGTTGCCTACTCCACACCACTTGGTGCCATATCTTCTCATGACTAATTATTATTTCACCAAGAATCTTAAATAATTTAATAATCATAATTAATTTTTATTAAATAATTTAATCTGTACAATAAGATGATTCCATAAATTAAACTACTCATTAATTCTAAACTCTAAAACTAAACTATCATTATGATATATATGGATGAGCAATGTAGCTATATAAATTGAAGTCAGTAAATCTAGTAATTAAGTCGTGAATAACTGCATGATAAAATCAAGTCTACAATATATATATATATATATATATATATATAGTAGAAATTCTGTCACCAATTTTATGCATAAGCAAACAATTGGAGTTAATTCTTAAACGCTTTACGTGACGTACAGGATCGCGTAAATCGAATAGAGGCCGCAAGTTTCGAACGCTCCGACGAACTCTTACACGCGATACGCGATGTGCAAGATCGTACGAACCGACTAGAGGCCGCAAATTTTGAACGCTTAAACGACAGAGCCCGACGCGTACGCAGTAATGGTCCATTAGACATTACGTACGGGCGAACGCTTGGCGACGTCCGAAATCAACCGGGGGCAGTCTAAATCGAACCGCGTACCGCGACCTGTGCATGAATGTTATCGCGATCTACCCGCAAGTCAGGGTACTTGAATAATCCGAAACGAGTGTAACTAAGAATCAACTTTATTCATAAAAAAGCAAGTATTAAGAAATCTCGCGAGTGTTGTCCTTGTTCCCTGCGGATTGACGGATCCCGGTGCCGGCCCTGAGATGCATTTCACGGCACGGAACGACATATGCCAAATTCATCATTATTCATCCATTTGCAATTATAAAAGTTATTCAGCTTTATATAATGCCAGAGTAACCACAACCAGAAAAATGTTAATGTTAGTTATATCTTTCAACTAAAGACGAGAATATTTATACCACATATTGTTTCTGTTGCGGCCTCAATTAAGAAATAGGACTTATGATTAAGAAATAAAGTATTATAACAATGTATTAAACGCGAAAGCCCAGTCAGCAAAATTGACGAATTGCGCGACCGACCTACATCCTACTAACCAACTCAGCAGAAACGAAGACCAGAGTGACATTAAATTTGTACAGATTCTCACTCGATTTTATTCCTTTTTTAATAGTTTACACATCTACTAATTACGTATTATTGTAATAAACTTACCAATCTTCTTCGTTCGTTATAAATGTTAAAATGAAATGCACAAAAGACAAAACGTTGCGTCAGCAAAATATTTCAGGACGACACACGAGACACGTATCCGTGTACGTGCTGTCGTACGTTGCTGTCGAACGGAGAATCTTGTTCGCGAGGCAGACCCCGAGCGCGAACGCGACACGATCACAGAGATTCGGGGCGAGTTCCTTTGATGAACTCGATAATCACTCGTAGAGAATATCCGTTTCTCGCACTCGCGGATCGTTTCTTGTCCTCGCTCGCGTGCACGTACGCGAATAATGACCGAATAAAGACGGGGCCAAAGAAGCCGCGGAAGGTAATGACGAGACCGTCGCGCACATGGACAGCCGTTTCTCGCACTCGCGAAGGACGAACGAGGGAATAAAAGAGAACGAGAAGGAGAAGCCAGGACAGATTGGAGTTAGAGGCAGTGACGGGCATTTCGCGCAATTAACCAAACTAAAGTTATTAAAGTATCATTTTATTCAAATCAAAAAGTGTCTTTAATTCCATCTCGCCTCCCCGTGGATTGAAGGAACCCCGGTGTCCCAATAAGGGGCACAACATTTCTATATAAGTAATTGTCTACAGTTGTACTTTCCCACTCGGCATGTAATATTTCAGAAACATTTCTGCAAAATTCCATTTGAAATATTACACCTTTCATCAATATTTCAGAAATATTTCACGACCGTTTCTGCAACATTTCTGCAATGTTTCAATCGGCACAATTATTTCAAATGCAACTTTGCTGAAAGATTTCGGCAATATTTCTGAAATATTTCTGAAATATATCTACGAAATATTGCAGAAACACTTCAGAGATATTTCAAATACATTTTACACTGAGAAAAATGTTTTGTATTAGCAAACAAAATTTTGTTACTGACGCAAAAACTATTTGTTGATATGTGAAAAATGAAATATTTTGTTACCGGAACAAAAAAAATATATTAAGCCATGTGCGTATAGCCGCCGCGCATTTGTCCGAAGAAATCCGCTCTCTCAGCCGGTCACCCTTCCAAGTAGTATACCGGCGCCTTGTTGCTTGACATCGATGATCGAACAGGGTAGTGGTGATCCTCTGACTCTGACGCTTCTTTCTTTCTTATACTTGCTTATTTTGGTGAGCATAAAGCTATCGCATAACAATATTAACAATACAGATATACGAATAAATCTTTTTTGCCAGTCAGCGTCGAATATTATTTTATATTAAATATTATTAAATATTTTATATTTTATATTAAAAATGCCATATGACAAAATTTGGAATATCAGAAAATTCCTAATAAAAGAAACAAAATGCAATAAAATGCAATAATTATATAATAATAAATTTAATTTTTTATAAGTTCTAAAGTCTGTCAGCAACTTTTCGGAAATATTACAAATCCACTGTTGTATGTGAAGCATTTAAAAATATAACGCGTGCAATGTAAACGTAATAATAGTTTATCATTTATTAGAGAAATGTTTCTGAACCATTACATCTGCAATATTTCTTCTGCAATATTGTAGAAATTCACTGCCTGCAATTCAATTTTTCATTACCTACGCAATCTTTCAGAAATTTTTCAGAAATATTTTAAATGCAATGTTGCGTTTGATATGTTACAGAAATATTATTCGTGCACTGCAAACGTAATATTACTTTTATAATGTTTCAGAAATATTTCTGAAATATTGCATCTGCTACATTTTTTTGCAATATTACAGAAACTTACAAATATTGTAAACAACTTTCTGAAAGATTTCAGAAATATTGTTAATGCAATATTATAAAAAACATGATGCAGGTACATTTCTGAAATATTTCAGATGCATAGTTACAAATGAAATGTTAACGAAATATTTCTGCACCATTTCCGAATATTTCAATATTTCAGCAACATAACATGCCGAGTGGGTTATGACCATGTTGGAACATTCCCATAAACACAAGGATGTCTTTTGAGTACCACATGACGAGTCAATTCTAACGATTAGGTATTGCTCTCTAATTTAATGATTATTATTTATTTATTGTATTACACAACGCTACGTTCCTAATTTTTAGACTGCACTTGAGAAAGGCTCAAACCTAGAGCCGAAACGTAATGCACATTATTTATATTTTTGCCAGTTTGTTGAGAATAAAGGAAAGATTTTGGTTTTTTAATACTGGCGGAGGAAGTTATTTTTTTATATATTACATAATGTCATTATCCATTGAATACTAAGAACCCCACTGCAGGAAGGAACGAATCCCGGATCTTCCGGATTGTCTCCCGACAACGATCATTTCGGCAGTGAAACAACAACGACAATCACCGTTCTTCATAAATGCAAATTATGCAATTTTTCAATATAATTCGCGGGAGGAAATATTCTTCCATTATTAGGAGAGATACATCTTTTTCTCTCGTAATGAAGATAATATATATCCATTATCAAGATATATATCTGTCTGGTTAAAAAAATAAATACAAACATAGAATAATTCTCCAAAAAAGTGGCTACAAAAGAATATATTTAATAATTGATTTTCCGGCAAGATTTTACAATGCCGGAGATGGTTTTTATAAACAGAAAATAAAAGTTAAAAAATAAAGTATAGGGTTTGTAATCGTATTCTTTGACGAATACAAAATATAATTTTTCATTTTTTTAAATATCTTTTTTTTTCTTTTAAACCTTTTTTTCTTTTTTATTTTTTTCTACTTTTCATCCTTCTTTATTTTAAAAAGAATTATTATATCCATGTTTACTTTATTACTGCCTTTTCGTCAGTCAGATGGAATTATCATTGGTAGCGTCAATGGGAGAATATTTATTGAAAAGGATAAGATCTTTCTTATAACATATTAAATCTCGCGACTAGATTTTTATAGCTGTCATCGCCGAGTCATGCCGAAACCACTGCTTTCGGGAATCCGAGTCAAATTGATTAAATAAAATCTGAGATTAATTCTGGTTCTGCAAAGGGGGGGACCTCTAATTTTCAACGGAAATATTACCAAATCAACGAGAAACAATTCCCGTCGATAAGGATAAAATCATACATACATATATCATTACCCATTGAATACTAAGAACCCCAACTGCAGGAAGGAACGAATCTCGGATCTTTCGGATTGTCTCTCGACAGCGGTCATTTCGGCAGTGAAACAAACACCATTCTTCATGAATGCAAATTATGCAATTTTTCAATATATATTCGCGAGAAAAAATATTCTTCCATTATTAGGAGAGATACATCTTTTTCTCCCGTATGTAATGAAGATATATATCCATTATCAAGATATATATCTATCTTGTTAAAAAATAAATACAAACACGGATAGAATAATTCTTAAGAAAAAAAGTAGCTACAAAAAATATATTTAATAAAACGATTTAATAATTGAGGATTTCCATACAAAAGAAATGTAAATCGACTTACATCTCTATTTTCTTTTGTTGCAAAAAAGAAGATCAGTAAACCTTAAAGTTAATACCTTATAAATTTGATTGGCAGCGAAAAGTGCGTTAAAAAAGCTCGCCAAAAGCGTTTTTCAATTTTTGTAGCTTGACTCTCATTGTCAGTTTCTTTGAGCAGTGCCTTTGAGCGGACCCTCAGTGCCTTTAAGCAGTGAACAAACATCAGCAAGATAGCGGCCGCCATAAATAACGACGATTATGATTCTCCATATGATTATGAAACAGTACATAATCAAGATTAAGATCTCACGGAACATGCTATTTATAATAGCAAATGGTGCTGAGATCATTATGGATTTGGAGAAACTTCTACTTAAAGTAGTTCGGCGCGACAAGCGCACGAAGTACTCCAAGGCTGTGCAGTTGAAATATTCCTCCAACAGCATTCAAGTATGGGAGGATTACAATGGTCTACTGCTTAAAGCATATCCTCTGAATGCTAAAAAGCTATTTCAGAGTTGGGGCACTGTAAACTGGAGCCAAATGCAATAAAAAAAAAAAAAAAAAAAAAAAAAACAGAAAGATGTAAGAACTGTCTTACATTCTTGCGATACGTCTCCAAAAAAAGAAAAACGCTTTTTTACACGGAAGAAGCCCATAAAGATGTTGATACAAGCGCCAATAACGACTCTGATCTTGATATTTAAATAATATTTATATTGTAATTGCTTTTTGTAATAAATTTTTATTTTAAAGTGACATAAATAATATGATTTATTTCCATTTTTTCCCCCAAAACTACTGTTGCTATAGGATGTAAGTATCATTAAATAAAATTTTTTTTTTACACTTTTTGCAATATATTAAAATATTTTTATTTATTGCAAAAATTTATAAGTTTTAGAAAAAAAAACGAAACAAATTTTATAGCATGCTTTTATTTTAGTAATTTGACAGTTAATATTAAGAAGTTATTTTATTATCCTCAAAACGGAGTTTTCTTGATTTACATCCCTCTTGTATGAAAGCTCTCAATTGATTCTAAACTAACAGGATTTACAAGTGATGGTTTTTTATAAAAAACCAAAAATTAAAAAATAAAATATACCCGTTTGTGTAACCACATTCTTTATTAAAGATAAACGTATTTTTTATTTATTTTTTAATATCTTTACTTTTTTCTTTTAAACTTTCTTTCTATTTTCCGTTTTTCTTTATTTAAAAAAAAATTATTATTTATTATATCCATGTTTACTTTACTATTACGGTCTTTTCATCAATGAGATAAAACTACTATTCATAGCATCAATGGGAGAATATTTATCGAAAAGAATATGATCTATTCTTATAAAAGAAAAGTACATATGAAATCTCGTGACTCGACTTTTATAGCTGTCGTCGCCGAATCATGCCGAAACCACTGCTTTCAAGAATCCGGGTTTAAATTCAATAAAACCTGGGATTAATTCTGGCTCTGCAACGGAGACCTCTAATTTTCAACGGAAATATATATATATCGTATTATACCAGTTTTGTTGTGCCGCACGAGGATCAGGTCGGTCGTAACGGCACTGGGGTCCGTCAATGCGCGAGGAAAGGACAACACTCCATATTTCTTTTTAATACTTTTTAATAAAGACACTTTAATGGATACACTTGTCTTGGTTACTTCGAATACCCTGACTTGCGGGTAGGTCGCGAGTAATACACGCACGGACTCGCCAGCCCGAGCCGCTCGAGCAGCCGAGCAACCAAGCAGCCAAGCACAGCGGCCAACGACCGAGAAAGCTGACACCATGCGAAGCGCTGCGTTAATGTAAGTCCGATCCAATTTGAAATTGCGAGCGCCGGAAATAAAATTCGCGAGCGACGGAAAAGATTGCGAGCGACATTCGCGAGTGTCGAAAATAAAATCGCGGGCGCCGATAAATGTCGGACGGCGTACCGACATCGGATATACGCCCGCGGACATAGACCAACAAATCAAAATCAAAGATGAGCGAAAGTTCGCGAAGTACAAGCTCCTCTCTAAGCCTGAGACAACCCGCATCTGAAGAGATGATCACTAAAGCGGGTGCAAGCTATGAACCCCCTGACCCCATGGATGCGGAGAACCTCCCATTACCATCAGGAGGAGACATAGGGCTCTACCAGGAGAAAGACGATGAGGACGATGAGGACGATGACGACGATGAGGATCCAGACAGACCAAAGGCAAGGAAAAGACCCCGTCACATGCCTCAACCTACTCAAAAGATAATGGAACAACCAAAAAGAACCACAAGACAGGATGCCCTTACGGAAAGAAACTCTGCTCCTCCGTGAAATAAAAGACATAATGACTGATCTATCCATAAAGGTGCCTTTTCATGCTGACGCTCGACGCTCTATTTCAGCGTCAGAAGACATCACGTGACCAAAAATATCTCAGCAGAATGAAAAGACATTTCAGTGTCAAAGTCAGTGAGTGTTGGTGAGTGTAAAGGTTATAAAAATGTCACTTACTAAACATCAGATTTGGTTAAACCAATGCAATGAAATAATCAGAAAACATGAAATGAAAAAAAAATACTAATAGCATTTTTGATTAACGTAATAAAGAAAAAGAAAAAGGGAAATTGCAAAAAACGTTATTGGGTGGAACCCATATTTAGAGAACGAAAATTGCATGGAAAGGGTCAATCGGGTGTTGAAGACCATGATAGTAACTTTCATCGAGAAAGATTATAGGGAGTGGGATCTTCATTTGCCACATTTTCGTTTTGCGTACAACACCGCATTCCGTAAAAATCGATTTAGAGAAAAAATACAAAAGAGAAATAAATATTTTATTGTATTAATTTCTACAGAATTTTGTCTAACGCTGATAACATATGGCTTTATTATTAAAAAGTTCTAATTCCAGAAGTTCAACTTCTGGATATATATATTTTACATTTATTTAATATTTTTATGAGTCTTCAAGTAAAATATATATATCAGAAAAGTTTACTCACTAATCCTCGATGCGAAAACATCGTGTTGCTCTTACAGTTTCACTTGATGAGACTAACGCGATTCCTCAGTTTCACTATAAATAACCCGAAGAATCGGTGACGTTATGTTGAATTTTGCGCATTCTATGATTTCGTCAGTTTGCACATTGTGAAACCGTCCCGGGACAAAAAGTACAGACGTCATTAAAATTTTAAAAAACTATGTTCATATATGTATTCTAATTCTAAAAATATGGTTGATGCAAAGTGCTACATTTGCTATTTGGCAAAAAAAGCATGTGCTTACGTTATGTCGTAAATACCATGCATTTGCCTAACAGCCAGCTCGCAAAAGAACTGTAAAACGATCATCAGGATTCGGGTGAACGCAATTTGATTCGCGCGCGGACTTCCGTTTGTTGTAAAACGCACGATTACGAAACTCAATAATGATATGCATGTATGGAATGCACGAAATAGCACTTCCTCGAAAGTTCGTTGCATTACGGGGCCAGCTTTGTATTAAAGCAAATTTTGATTAAATATTTAAAATAATTTATCTGAAAAATATTCTAACAAGATTCTCTCTCTTTGATACTTATATTAATTTTATTTCCAATTAAAAGTTACTTGAACATGAGAAGTCGATTGGTTCATTCATACATAATTCCTGTATATAAAATTAACGTTGATTAAAATTCGAAGTTTTAAATAAATCTGTTTTTTGTCGTTATGTACAACGATCGATCTCAGGAAATGATTTTAATGCGTTCTTTGTCTATATAAACCTGTTTTTTTTTCTCGCTGTATACAACGATCGATCTCAAGAAATAATTTTAATGCGTGTCGATATACCGTTTTGCAATTGAAACATTCTGCAAAAAAGCGAACGTTACTCGCACAGAGACCGGCGATTGAAATCGGAATTCGATGTCGGTTCATTGGCATCGACCGCTGATATCGTGCTCGAACCTGATACCGGATGCGTGTACAGCAAAACGGTGGCCGTACTTACCATTCCGCAAACGGTTTTGCCCTATCGATGATTCACGCGCATACCTCTACATTTATGGCCGCATTGTTTCATTCATACGCGTGACTATATCTTGCAAAGTGTGTACCAACACGTAAACTTCGTACATTTATACCTATTTCGAATTTGCGAACGTACGTCACATTATTTAAAACGAAAAATTAATATTGAACTATTATCACGTTTCTTTTACCTTGAAAATTAACGATGCCGCGATAGAAAGTTCAAAAATAGAATGTGGTAATATGGATTGGGAAATAGCATAGATTATTAACTAGATTCATCATTTATTTAAATATCCATAATTGCATTATTCTAATCAACACTTTTTATAATCTAAATCGAAATTTTGATGCAACGTTCATAATTTGTAGCAATAAAATTGTTATTATCGTTATCGTTCATCTTTTATTTATATGAAAGCTTTAGCTGGTTTAGAAGAGCTAGCTTAAAATATATGAGTGTATTACGGGATATTTTCCGAGTAATAACTATTTCGTCATTCTCTGCTTTAACAAAAGTACTTCAATTTATCAACAATTTACTGCTTTAAATGTTGTGTTTTGGTAAAGTAGCGATTTTCACGCGAAACGAGGTATTCTCTGCTTTAACAAAAAGACTTCAATTTATCAACAATTTACTGCTTTAAATGTTGTGTTTTGGTAAAGCAGCAACTTTCACGCAAAACGAGATATTCTCTACTTAAAAAAAAAGACGCAATATTAATCGTTAATGCCTCTCAATACTTAAAATAACTGCTATATTTTCCAAACTTTTTTTGTTAATAACTTTTTAACGAATAACGAGCGACGGCTTAAACCTTCCGAAGGTCACTCAGGATGGTGACCTTGACAACATATGTCAAGGTCAAGGTCATCGGAGGGTGGTCCCTATTACTGCATAATTACCGAATATTATATTTGACGAGAGTTCCCGACAATTAATAAAAATATTACACGTTAGTCTCAAAACTGCAGGAGCTACACGATGTATAATAAGCTGGAGGACTTTAGAAATAAATGCTCACTACTCACTGAAGAAAACCAAGCATTGCATAACAGAATTAAATCCCTCGAGGTTAGACTTGCAAACCTAGAGAAACAGGAGGAGAGGTCTTACCACACGGATGAGGAAGAATTCACAACCCTACGGAAGGAGAAATCCGAAGCTCCTAAGAGACAATATGATTGGGTAATCCAATCTAGGAAGACCAAGAAGAGAAAAGCAGCTAACTCGCCTGAAACTATAATTACCCCACCGAGATTAAGACAAAATCAAAAAGAAGAACATACTTATTAAATTACAAGATTCAAAATTATTTATCTCCTAGCAAAGTATTGAATACCTTTTACGTCTTGACGGTTAATAATTCATCATAGAATCGGACATTAATCGAATACTTTGCGTTTCTGTTCGCGCATACAGGCCTCGATCCGACGATATTTTTCTCCATGAACGGCAACCGCTCAATGGATTTAGACGAGACAGATGCCTATTTTGTGGATGTGATTCATACAAATGCCGGCATTTTGAGGCAATGGAGGCCCAATGGCCACGCGGATTTCTACGTAAACGGTGGCTTCAGTCAGGCCGGGTGCGCCACTTTTTCTATAGGTAAAGAGGAATTATCGGCAACTAATGATTCGCAAATCGAGGCCAATGCAGGGGGAATATATATATGGAACTACTTTTACCAACTCATAACAAACATCGCAAAGATGTTTAGCTTTAAAAAAAATTGTATGTTTGGGTCATGTGCGTTTAGTGATGTTAAAAATAACTCATTATACACTTATTATTATCCAATGTTTATTGAGTTTAAATCTAACGCAATTCCTACAGGATCACATAATAATGTCGTTTACAAAATTCCTTGTAAAGATTGTGACGCTTCATACGTAGGACAGACAAAAATATTATTAAAAACGCGAAGGCCAATGCAGCGAGAATAGCAAACTACTTTTTCTAGCTCAAGACAAACAGCGCGAAGATGTTCAACGCAACAACTTACATTGTTCCAAGCTGGTTGAATCGAGACTTTAAATTAAATTGTCTATTTGAGATATATACGATTAGTAATGCTAGTAATAGCACAATACCTACTAAGTAACGAGTGAGAATTGGTCGCAGGGGCAAGATGCAATGGCAAAATGCAATATTGCAGCTAAAGATATTTTGCTTTCATGTCATACCGTGCGCGTATATACATATAAGCGTGATAAATTGATAAATTTTTTCTGCCGACGGTAAACTGAAAATTTCCTCTGTAGAAACGATTTCGTGCGATCACACAAGAGTGACGCCGTACTACAGCGAATCAATCACGACAAAGAAGGGATTTTGGGCAGCCCCTTGCGCAAATCTATTCTTTTACCTGATCGGATGGTGCAACCCCAAGAGAGAAGAGTACATCCTGATGGGGGAGGATACACCTCATACGTAAGTGAATTCCATATATTAGAATTAAGAATATTAGGATTAAAAACGATACAGATATAGCCGTTTCTAATCGTTTTCTATCGGTGATAGTTACTAGGGTATGCGTGCATTGCGAAAAATAGCAGGAGATTAGTTCCGCGAGATATTCGGATAGAGGCGTTATAAATTTCCATGGCATGCACCGCATGCACACAAATTTCATGAGTAATTTAATGAAAAGATTTACTAAACAATTCAAAATTAAACAATATAGAACAACTGCCTTTTATCCACAAGCAAATGGAGCTTTGGAAAGGTCACATTTAATATTAGTTGAATATTTAAAACAATATGTGAATAAATTTACAGAATAGGATGATTTATTAGGATATGCTACCTTTTCGTATAATACAAGCACTCATGAATCCACTGGATATACTCCATACGAGTTGGTATTTGGAAAAACAGCCAGACAACCATCCAGTGAAATTGTTAATGACATTGGAAAAGAAAAGACATATGATGATTATTTATATCAGTTAATGACAAATATTCATGATCTACAAGAATTGGCTCGAGAATGCTTGATTGCATCAAAATTGAAATCAAAATATTATTATGATAAAAGGATTAATCCACAAAACCTTTCAAATAAATGATCAAGTTTTTCTTCTAAATGAACCAAAGAAAGGTAAATTAGGAGACCAATATTCTGGTCCACATATAATAACAGATATTTTACCTAATGGAAATATTAAACTCCTTTTTAAAGGAAAGTCAAAAATTGTTCATTCAAATAGAATCAGAAAAGTAAAAATGTAAATAAGATTAAAGGTGTACCACGCAACATTTTTAATCTTATAGAATAATATACTTTTAGAATAATAGTAATTAATAAATAGATAAATAAAGTAACGCTCGTATGTCAATAAATAAGAAACAAGGGCCAACAATCGAGCAAAAACAAAGATGTTCTAAAGATGTTTTAAACAAAGAGGTTCTAAACCGATTGCATACTATTGGGCCATCGATAACAACAACTCAAGTCACATACATTATGCACAAAAATTTCCGGAGGGATACAGTAATAGAACATTTGTGAAAACTTATATTGATCCCGTAAAGTTTATAAATAATACATCTGATCCTTTGAGCCATACGAACGACAAATGGTTTATAAATCTTTCAGATACGGTTATCCCTCCAGAGGTCACAAACCTTCTACAATTAGGTGGAAACTTTTGCCTTCCAGTCAGCTTGAATAAAAAGAAAGCCATTCACGAATTTATTAAAGATGTGGAAGGAAATTCGAAACGGTGTAGCATAAGTAATCTCATAAAGATACGAAATAATTTTATCCCACAGTTCCATCGTTTCCTACACACCACTCCACCAAAAAATATCACCAACGATAAAATTCTTGCAATGCACAAACATTCTCAACACTTTGTTCGTGAGAACCCGAACATTATTTTTACACGAGCGGATAAGGGGAATGTCACGGTTGCCATGAATAAAAATGTATATATACAGAAGATGGAAAACGCGTTGCAAGATCTTAGTACGTACTCCGTTGTAAAAAAAGACCCTTCTAAAATTATTGAAAACAAGTTAAATAACCTATTAAAAACATGGGTAAGGAGAGGATACATTTCCCAAAAGGAAGTTTATTTTCTCCGCTCGAGCGATTCAATCCTTCCTAAATCCTATGGTCTTCCGAAAATCCATAAAGAAAACTATCCTTTCAGAATTATCGTCTCTTCCGTTAATACTGCACTATATAGCTTTGCTAACTATTTACACCAAATTATCTCTGAAAGCATACCTAAGACTGACAGTCACGTTAACAACAGTTTTGACTTGTATAGCGAACTCTCCGGCAAAAAGATTTTAAGCAACGAAGTGTTGGTGTCGTTGGACGTAGTTTCGCTTTTCACGAATGTCCCCATAGGTTTGGCACTTGAGGGCATCAGCAATAGATGGGATCACATCAAAAAAAGAACGAAGGTATCCAAAAAAGAATTTTTGATGGCGATAGAATTTGTTCTTTTGTCAACTTTCTTCACATTCAATAACGTTATATACAAGCAAACCCATGGATCACCAATGGGATCACCCCTTTCCCCAATAATTGCTGATGTGGTCATGCAAGACTTGGAACAAAAAACGTTAAATTCTTTAAATGTACGTTTGTCTATTTATCGCAGATATGTTGATGACATATTTATGTCCGCGCCGTTGAACATGATTGATCGTATCCTGGATACTTTTAACAGCTATCATGAGCGCCTAAAATTCACTATAGAATATGAGAATAATCGTTGTCTTAGTTTCTTAGATTTGTCGCTGCAGGTAGTAGATAATGCCATACAAATCGATTGGTTTCACAAGAAAACGTTCTCGGGTAGATACTTGTCATATTTTTCAAATCATCCGATTTGCCATAAAATAGGCTCTATCTACAGTTTAGTGGACAGAGCAATTTTGTTATCTCACCCTATATATCCTAAGAATAATCTAGAAATGATTATCGAAATATTACTGGACAACGGTTATCCCCTCAAATTAATCTTTAAAAAAATTAACACCAGGCTCGACAATCTGATTAATGGTAAACTTAGAAATAATGTAAATAACTCGATAGATTCGAGCGATGTTAATAGGAAATTTATAGTGATCCCATTTGTCAACAACATATCTGAAAAAGCAACATTATTATTCAATAAAAAGGAACACATAATTGGCTATAGAAGCCTTAACAAATTAAGTAGCATAATCAAAGCACAAAAAGACAAGAACTCAATAGCCACTAATAGTAATGTTGTATATAAGGTTGCATGTAAAGATTGCGAGGCTTCATATGTGGGACAGACAAAGCGGCAATTAAAAACTAGAATTAACGAACATAAAAATAATATAAAAATGGACCCATCCAGACACTCGGTCATTTCCGAACATACTAAAGAATTGAATCATTCCTTTGATTGGGACAACGTCAAAATAATGGATACGGAACCTAACTATTATAAAAGACTCGTCTCGGAAATGCTACATATTAAAGAACAAAAAAGTGGCATTAATTTGAACAAGGACACAGAGTATCTGGATGAGTCATATAACGGTATTCTTAGCGAACTCACCGACATCTAACTATTTCTTATTATTGCGAAGACTAACCTTCGCGGTTAACCTAATGTGAATGCGCGTCATTATTATTTGAGACGTATAGGAGTGAACATCGATCACGAGAGCACTTAGTTTCGGACCACGATTCAATTCTGTAATATGTAAGTCCATACGGAGATTATTTTTAACAACCACATAGACGTCCTCCCACTATCGTGATATCGAATTTCAGAACGTTTTTATACGTGACTACAACGTTGATGGACATAAGATTCTCTGCCTTTTTAACTGCTGACTTGGTTTGTTTTCGCCAACCAACGAATAATAGATCATGGACTCATCACTGACTGCATATTTGCGAATTGACTCTAGACATTCTCATATTTATAATTTTACAATTTACAATAGATTCACAGATATTTATTTATATACAATTTTATTACTTATATACAATTTTACTTTTAATATTTAATGCTCTCATGTTAGATGTGACTCCAGATGGCTTTGTCATTTGCTTTCGAGAAACGGCTACTTTTATTTATTTTTTACTGTTTTACTTTTTAACATGTTAATTTTACACTTTGCGCGACTCTATGTATTTTTGTAATTTATAACGGCTGAAGAAGACCCTGTGCGGTTGAAACGTTCCGTTGTATATAGGTATGTTTATTAAATTAACTTTATATTGACATCTTTGTTTTTGCTCGATTGTTGGCCCTTGTTTCTTATTTAGTAATTAATAAACCTTTTTCTTAAATTATAATTAATACAGATGAAGATGATCCTGATGAAGATGATAATCTCAATAATCACTCTACTTCTCAACATTCAACATATATACGGAATCATCGGATACGACTGCGGAACATCGAACTTCAATGTGAAGACTGTCTCGTTATTGGAAATAGAAGAATGTAACATACCGTTAATAGAACCACATGTAGAGGAAACTAATATTCAATGATTACAACTTGCGAAATTTGACACAATCTATGTAATTCAATGTAAAATTTCGATTTCAAAAACAATTTATTACTGCGAAATGCACTCACACATAGCGACTGTAACTAATGCACAAACAGAATATATTATTGATATAACGGTTGATCAATGTAAAAATATACATAAAACTGGAACACTTATTATAAATGTTAACAATGTAATGTTAACAATGGGTTAAAAGTAAATCATACAACGTTCGACCAATTACTTTTGCAGGATCAGTAACAACAGATAGGACAATATTTTGGATCACAATATTCAGATCCCTATGGGACATGGCAAAATGTAGTTGTACAAGGAATAATAACTATTAGTCTAAATTCTCATCAAGCAGTAACTAATATAGGAACAAATCAGATACATTTAAAAACAGGAACAATCTGTCAATATTCAGATGGAAACCTGTATAGATATTGAAGGAAAATTACTTTCTGGGAAAACGATACCCAACGATTATTGCAAATTCAATCATTATGATGTATTATATGAAGGAAAAGTTAATAAGATGGTTACTTTTGTAACTTTTGCGTTAACACAAATGGGGGAAGAGCTTCTTTGCGGATATACGTTAATCAAAACAGAGCATCCAAAACTTGTAATTTTAGAAATTAAAAAAGAAGAATCTTTCGCACATAAGCGCACATAAGTATATCAGTAGAACATTTAGATATTTTTGCTTATGTAAGTTCAAAATTCATTTATGTGGAAAAACATATACGCACACAGGTGAACCGTTTATACACAGACGTATTAACACAACGCTGCAATTTGGAACGACAAGTAATGAAGAATGCACTGAGCCTAGCAATCCATGCTCCAGATGATTTTGCATACCAAATTATGAAAGGACCCGGACTGCCAAATTATGAAAGGAGTCGGATAATGATTGAAATAGCGATTATTGGTAGTGATATGCAAGAGGTAATAGGAACGGCTATTGCCCTTTACCTCTTATCTAACAAAGCGTAAGTGGCCGATACGATTGCTAAATATTTATCTTTAACACGCGCAAGCTAACATGTACAAAATATTCCTTGGAGTATGGAACATTTTAAAGCGTCGTAGCTCGCGATTAATCCCTTCGGTGTCGAATACATTTAATCTCTACTTAAAAGAACCTAAAAAACCATTCTAACTAAATGCAAAATACATGGAGAATAAAAAGTATTATATACGAATATAATATACGAAAGATGGATCATAATCCGCGTGATATACGTATGTATGTTTGCAAATTACGTTTACTTATTTTGCAGATATTATTACGTTAAATTGCATACTTTTTATGCATTTTGTTACCTCTCTTCGATTATTATCTTCATTTCTCTTCTCTCTTTTTTTTACCATGAATTTATAATTGTAAATAACGCACGTAAATATGCAGGTTTGTGAAAGAGAAAGTTACGTTTCAGGATTCCTATATGGGGTGGCGTACTAATCACAGTAGTCGATACATTGGCAGTAATCTCTGAAGAAGTCGTACATATAATTAAATGCACTCCGGTGGACGTTAAGTATCGACACACGCAAGAATGTTATCAACAGTAACCAGTATCTAAAGGAAATGAAACATATTTTTTAGCGCCGAGGACTCACATCTTGTTTAAAACAGGAACACAGACTACATGTAGCCGTATAATTCCAACAATGTATTGTATCTTTTAAATGACGGACGGTATCGAATAACACCAATTCTGGAATACAGCAAATTACCAGCGATTATAAAACCGAACAGTAAACCTACGTGGCAACATAATGATCCTGGACCTTTGGCAGCAAGCGGCATTTATACTAATAGTGAACTTGAAAATTTAAGGGATCAAATAACGTTCCCAGCAGAAAGAAATGGAATTTTAAACACGATGGCGCGCGGCTGTAAAGGGAGAACCAGTACTAACACAAGGAATATCACTCTCTCACCTTCGGGATGACAATTCATTGGAAAAAATAACGGAAAATGCTTGGAAGAAAATTTGGGGAACGTTTTTATCCATCGGCAATGCAAGTGCGGGAGTAATTGGATTATATTTCTGCCTAAGAACAACTAAATTAATAGTGGATACCATCATACATGGCTATGCACTTCATACTATTTATGGATAGGTCAATATATTTAATTGGAGCGCTATGGGACTCAGTGACGAATTTGCTGTTACATTTAACAAGAGGAACAACACGAAAAGAAAAAGATCAAACATCCTTGTCATCAGAAATAACAAAAACACAAGCAACATTAACACAAGTAATAACAGAAAATGAAAACTCAGAAACAAATACATTACATTCACAACAACATACAAGTAATATTATTTGCTCTGCTCCTGAGATTGAAATTAAAGATATTAAGAATAAAACGGTTATCCACAATGAAACTCAAAACCTATATCCGCGATTATAAACGAAAGAAAGATAAACTCTAAATTCTTTAAGAAATCAACAATAGGTATCATTTGAGTCAGGTTTCGGTTTACGATAAGAAGGCTGCCCGAGGGACAGCTCGTAAATGTAAGTCAGTTCAAATTCAGACACGGCCGAAGCTAACAAGGGGAGGGCGCGAGGACCGGGAAACGGATCTGAATGAAACTTATTCCTATAATAACGCTTCACTAACAGTAAAACATAGTAAAGCGCTAGCGCGCAACTCTCAGCCGTTTTCGAGATAGAAATTCGTGGAAACCTTGCGACGCAAGTCTACCGGTTCGCTAGCACAGAGCTTCGACGAAGCGGCGTAGCCGCGCGCTTTAACAAGCACACAGATAGCAGAGAGCGTAATTCAATACTCAGTGCCTCAGCACTACGAAGGTGGAGCCAATCACGAATGTAAGTGATAGAGATACAACGGCCGTTGAGCCTAATAACATAAAAGCTAGCGACATAACCTCGCATGTAGAGTTGGACGAGTCCACTCTACGAGGCCCACTAGGAAAGCCTCTAAATATCTCTGGAATAAGCAGAGCAGCAATAAAAAGGCTGCAAGGTCAGATATTAGGGAAACGAAAAGACAGGCGTCATAACCCGATGCCAAATATCAACCCGCCAAGGATGAAAAAGTTACGACAATCTAACGGGCCAGACAATGAAAATGAGTCGCCTGAATCTACTCGTACCATAACGCTGTCACAAAAAGGCGAACCAGATCAAAGAAACGGAAACCTCAATAAGGGAAGCACACCGGAATACAATATTAAGGTGACGAACAAATACTCACCATTAATCGACATCACAAATCAAATGGAAACCGATTCAGAGGAAGCGGAAAATATAATTAAGGAGCTGAGATCTCGTAATCAAACCCGTAATGCGGACATAGACAGCATCTCGCAGAGCTCGTGTACAGACGGACAGGAGGAAGCATCACAGCATACGCGAAATACACAGCCAGGACCCTCGGGCACTCAAAAGCAGAACGAAGAAAGGAAAAGCCAGTCCAGTAAGAAGAATCAAAGCAAAGAAGGGAGGCCCCCGCCCCTCAATATACTATACCAAGACCCCATGGATACAGAGCGACTTATAGTAAGCCAAATTTAAAACTCAGATTTTGTAATAAAACACGTAAACGATAAAAAGCATGTGCTACAGATGTTCTCGTTGGCCGATTATCACCGAGCGAAAAAATTATTAGAGTCAGCGCATACGTGTTTTTATACGTTTACCCCCAAAAAAGAAAAAACAATTTCAGTTATTCTAAAAGGCATAGATCACTTATATGATCCGCAAATAATTCTTGACGAGCTAAACGCATTAAACATTGAAGAAGTAAAGTTCCAAAAAGTAACGCCGTTTAAAACGAAAAGATCGGTCAATGAGAACATATCACTACCGATGTTTATGGTACAGCTGGAGGCAGGAAGTAAAGTACAAAAACTGCATAAAATTAATAGAATTTGTCACCATGTCATAAAATGGGAAAAACTTAAAAATAATGAAACAATTCAATGTAAAAGATGCCAAAGATTAGGACATACAGCCTCCAACTGTAACTTGAGATATCGATGCGTGAAATGCAGCGAATCCACATGCCGGGAAAATGTCCGATTACTCCCGATAGCATAATTGACAGATCTAAATTGTTCTGTGCAAACTGTAATAGCCATGGCCACCCGGCATCTTATCGAGGATGCCCGGTGCTCTTAGATCTAAAAAGAAAAATGATGGAAAAGAAGGAGGAAGTTAAAGAAAAAAAAAGACAAAAAATTAATAAGCATGAAGAACTATGTAAAAAACAACATTAGTTTTGCGGAAATACTTAGAGGCAACTCAAGTCAAGAAGAGTCACAATCTAAGAGAGGTCCTCTACCTAATAGCTTCCCTTCAGTAGAAATAAATGACATGCTAAATGAATTCAAAACTCAAATGCTAACAATAATACAAAAACAACAAGAACAAATAAATAATATGTTACGAAAGCACAGCAGGCGCCGCCTGTTGTGCCGACACTCGTCAAACGCTAGGTGGCTGTACCTATATATATTTTTACTTTGCCGAAAGCCACCTACCTTTTTTCTTACAGACTTCTCTCTCTCACTCGCTCAAGTCACGACACGTGTATATTTCCTTTGAGTAATAAAGCTCTTTTCTTTCTTATAACTAAATTAAGTTCAACGTTGCAGTTTAGTTAAACTCCTTCATCACCTCCTCGAACTCTGCGGGCAAGTGATATTTGTCACAGGTTATGGGCCCAGCACGCTTCCACTGCGCAAGAAAATAGACTGTTACCTAGCCCGGCGTGACGAGGTTACGTTCACGTGAAGGGCGCGTGGAAGCGTAAGAGTGTGCACGAGGCGTGTTATAGTGAATAGTCAGTCGTCCGGAAAAGTCAGCGAGTGAAAAGCCGACATGGATACCGATCGAAGCCCGATCTCGAAATTCGACGGTAGCAACTGGCAACGGTGGAAATTTCAGGTCACCGCGGTGCTGATAGCCAAGGATGTTTTCGAGCACGTCGAACAGGACATCAGAGAGCCGGAAATACGTACGAAGGAGTGGTTCGAATGGTCGTTGAAAAGGAACAAAGCCATGGCCATCCTCTCAAGTACAATCGCCGATGATCAGCTGGATCATGTAATCACCTGCACAAATCCATCGGAAGTATGGGCGACGTTGCACTCGATCAACGAGCAGGCGTCGAGTGCGTGCAAATCAGGGCTGCTCCACGAGTTCTTCACGTACTCGTACCAGGAGGGAGACAGCATGGCGCAACATGTGGCTAAGGTGAAGAATATTGCGGCGAAGTTGCAAGCTGTGAAGGAGAAGCAGAGTGAAGCTGCGATCGTCAGTAGAATCATCTCGACGCTGCCTGGGCGGTACGGTGCGTTCGTGTCGGCATGGAAGATGCAGAAGGAAGCGGACAGGACACTTGTGAATTTAACAGCGAGGCTAAGCGAGGAGGAGATGACTCACGTACAGCGCGAGAAGACGGAGGCGTTTTCGGCGAGCAAGGCGCGATCGGGCAAGAAGAAGAAAGGCAGTCGCGGTCGACCGGCGAATGAAAGCCGCGGGAGATGTGCTTCGGTTGCGGAAGTACAGAACATTTCAAGCGTGACTGTCCGAAAGTCAAGAAAGGTAAAGGACAAGCTCAAAAGAAGAAAAAACAAAGTCAGGCAAACAGTCAAACGAAGGATGAGACGGACGCGTCTGCATGGTCGGCGGAAATCGGTGCGGAGGCAATGATGTCAAGTGCCGGGGACAGCTGGATCATCGATTGCGGAGCGACACATCACATGACACCTCGTCAGGACTGGTTTGAGACGATGGAACCATATAGTGCAAAAATCAGGGTGGCCAATGGGAGCTTTGCGGTGGCCAAGGGTCGCGGCAATGTACGGCTGGAGCTGTTGTACAAGGGTAAGCGGACGAAGAAAGTACTTTCTGACGTATTGTGGGTACCAGAGTTGCCCAAATCGTTATTTAGTAGCGGAGCTGCAGCCGACCGCGGCTGCGAAACTTTCTCGAAGAAAAATCGAATGACTCTGGGCAGCAACGGCAGGGTCATCGGTGAAGCTTTCCGAAAGAAAGGCAGTTTGTATCAGCTCAACGCGCAGGTGGTGAAACCCGAGTACACGGCATACGCTTGCGAGACACCCGCGAATGGTGAAAAGGCAAGCTCGGAGCTAATGTTGGCCCATCAGAGGCTAAGCCATGCCTCACTCAAAAAGATGCGTAAGATGGTGGAAGTTGGTCTGCTCAACCTGAAAATACCGGCTAAATCGAAGCTGTTCTGTGAGGCATGCATGTATGGTAAATTGACAAGAGCGACGTTCAAAAGGTTAGAAGATAGACGCAGTTACTTGCCCGGCGAGCTCATTCATTCGGATGTAAGTGGCCCACATGAGAAGTCCGTTGGTGAAGCTAAGTGGTACGTCCTGTTCAAAGACGAGGCAACCGGGTACAGGTTCGTATACTTCATGTATCAGAAAAATGAAGTGTTGCAAAAGTTTAAACAGGTTGCAGCCATTGCGAAGGCAAAATTCGGCAGACCGGTGAAGTACCTGCGCTCCGACAGAGGGACCGAGTACGTCAATGAGCAGTTTGCAACGTACATGCGGGAGAACGGGATCGAGGCTCAGCTCACTGGCCGACATTCTCCAGAGCAAAACGGAAGAAGCGAGCGCGACAATCGGACGATTGTTGAGGCAGCAAGGGCTGGATTGCATGCCCTCGGACTTCCGAAACGGCTGTGGTCGTGCGCCGTAGACTGCGCTGTTTACACACTGAATAGGACACCGTCGGAAGGAGAAGATACTACACCATTCGAGAAGTGGACAGGAAGCCAGCCAAAGATTGATCACCTCCGGACATTTGGGTGTGATGCGTATGAGCAAGTGCCTGCTCAACACCGGAACAAATGGGAGGCGAAGGCAGCAAAACGGGTGTTCATTGGCTACGAAGGTGAGGGGTGTTACGTCACGGCTTTTGGACAAATACTCGGATTGATGCTAACCGCGATGTAACACTGTTTTCCCTCTTTCGACACTACTACCTCGGCGTAGTGTAAAGAAGCCTCTCTTTTGTTATTTCAGGACAGTCTGCATACACCGACTATATCCCGGGACTGGCGAGAGGTGTCGTTATCGGAACGGTACGTGGAAACGGAAGCAAGGATCTTATTATACAATAACGTCTCAAACAGGCGTGATTGAGGACATTTTATTATATCTTTATTCAGTAGCCGGGAACCGGCTGTTGTTTTATAGTAGGGGTTCTGAGGAATAAATTATTATGACTTTGATTCATGTGCAATGTTTATTTCAATTAGTAGATAAGGAACGGAACAGGGGGTAATTTATAATGTTGCGAAGCTAAAGTTTAACATTGAATTTATTATAAGGATAAGGAATACAAAATTATTACTTCGCTCGATTATTAGAACTAAACTTACTATTGTCACGCTGATTCTTACGGAAGGAGCACCCGTCAATCAACCGTCGAGAACGGATGGTCCTAAGCTCGTCAACCAGCCGGAGCAGCTTTTGGTACGGAAGGCCTACTGACGTTAGTTTAATAGACAAGGATTCGATACTTAATTGTGCAAAAAAATGCGCTGAATGCTAATTGCTCCGGCTGAGTACGGGGTTTTTATAATGGTACATTTGAACGCCTGCCGAATTTGTTATGTTCTGATTCGCTAGTGGACGAATAGAGATGGTAATTATGGGAGGTTTCTCCGGCTTCTATTGGTTAGAATTATTTTCCTTCCAGAAGGTTCCGAGGAGGCTTTGGAAGGAGTCAAAGGACACTTAGGTCATGCGGCTATAGTTCGCGACTGGTAACCCGAGTATTTTCCTCGCGTTATCAGTTTGACGTTTATTCATTGAGATGAAACTAAATCTTTTTCGTCCTTTGATTCCTACTGCCGTTACGGTGCAACCGAGGCATGAATCATTCATATGGTAGGGGGCGGCTGCAACATCTTAGGTGGTCTTAGAGCTCGAATAGAATCGTAGCGAAGTTAAGATTAATATGAAAGCGAAAGGAGACAAGGCAGTTATAATTGGTAAATCCTGAAGAGTTTTGAAAAAGGGAATAAAATTTAATTCGCGTGACGTCACAGGGGCCCAACTACAAGCTATACAACCCGACATCAAGGAAGATCACCGTCTCAAGGAACGTAAAATTTAACGAGACTGAATCAACGGCAATCGGTGGTGGCGAGAGGCACGGATGGCCTCTGATCATCGAGGAAGATGTCGTTCCTTCGGAAGAAGAAATTCAACCGCAGCAGACTGCACAAGGGCCAAATCTGCGTGACCGGTCAGCGCTGCGGCCGCCGGAAAGGCTTCAGGTTCAACTCGTGGAGGCTGAAGAGCACATGGCAATGCTCTGTGAACTAGAAGAGCCGGCAACATATGAGGAAGCAATGTCGGGAAATGCTGCCAAGGAATGGCAGACGGCCGTGAAGAGAGAATTGGACGCTCTGGCCGAGAACAACACTTGGAAAGTATGCAAACTGCCACCAGGACGGAAGGCGATCAAGGCTAAGTGGGTATTCAAAGTTAAGCGCGATAAAGATGGAGATCTAGTCAAATATAAGGCCAGGTTAGTCGCTAAAGGCTTTCTGCAACGAAAAGGAATCGACTACCGCGAGACATTTGCGCCGGTTGCGCGATACGAATTGATTCGGGTACTGCTGGCCGTCGCCGCTTCCAAGGATTATGAACTGGGACAGTTCGACGTAACAACAGCGTTCCTATATGGTGAACTAGACGAAGAACTTTATATGGAACTGCCGGAAGGATACAATGCGTGTCAGGACAAGTACTGCCGGCTGCTGAAATCTTTGTACGGTTTAAAACAGTCGCCCCGGCAGTGGAATAAAAAATTCAAAGAGTTCCTGGACAAGTATAACTTCGTGGGGCAAGTTCGGCGGACCCGTGCATTTACCGAGGGGAAGTCAACGGAGAAGAAGTTCTGCTTGTGTTGTACGTCGACGATGGGCTCTGGTTGCCAAGTCAAAAAGAGCAATCGAGACAGTCTTGGAGAATCTGAAAAAGGATTTTAAGGTGACAGTCGGAGAGGCACATTACTATGTTGGTCTGGAAATCTTTAGGAAGCGAGAGACGAAGGAAATCTTTATCTGTCAACGCGGGTATCTGAAGAAAGTCATTGAGAAGTTTGGCATGATGGACTGCAAGGAAAGTTCGGTGCCAGCTGAGGCCTGCTCAGGTCTGAGCAGTAAGATGAGTCCAGACAACAAGGAAGAGCAAGAAGAAAGCGGTGGGCTCACTAATGTTTGCAGCGGTGGTGAGTCGGCCCGACATAGCATATGCGGTGGCCAATGTGAGCCGTTTCCTAGACAAACCCGGCAAGGAACATTGGCTGGCCGTGAAGAAAATTTTACGGTATGTAAAAGGAACCATGAACTTTGGTCTACTGTACAAGGCAGGTAACGACAGCCTACAAGGATATACAGACTCAGATTATGCTGGTTGTGTGGACACTCGAAGGTCAACGAGTGGATTCATATTCATCAAGGCAGGAGCTGCTATATCGTGGATGTCACAGCGACAGCGAATCGTGGCATTGAGCACGACAGAAGCAGAGTACGTTGCAGCAGCTGAAGGAGCCAAAGAAACAATTTGGTTGAAGAAACTCCTGAATTCAATGGGAGATCGCATCGGCTGTGTCGAGTTAAAAATCGACAACCAGGGTGCAATAAAGCTAGTCCAGAACCCTGAATACCACAAACGCACGAAACATATAGACGTGCGTTTCCACTTCATCCGTGACAAAGTAGAAGAAGGGACAGTTGCAGTTGACTATGTGAAGTCGGAGGAGCAATTAGCGGATATACTGACTAAGGGCCTAAGGAAGGATGTGTTCAACCGACTACGAGAAGGCATCGGGATGATTAGTGGAGCTGGATGGGTTCGCGATTGACTCATGTAATGGGAGTGTTACGAAAGCACAGCAGGCGCCGCCTGTTGTGCCGACACTCGTCAAACGCTAGGTGGCTGTACCTATATATATTTTTGCTTTGCCGAAAGCCACCTACCTTTTTTCTTACAGACTTCTCTCTCTCACTCGCTCAAGTCACGACACGTGTATATTTCCTTTGAGTAATAAAGCTCTTTTCTTTCTTATAACTAAATTAAGTTTAACGTTGCAGTTTAGTTAAACTCCTTTATCACCTCCTCGAACTCTGCGGGCAAGTGATATTTGTCACATAATATAACAACTTTAATAGAAAATACAGATAAAAAAATAAACTATGTATTTTAACATCATTGAAAATGGAACTGCAAGAAATGGCTAATACAGATTGCAGCAAGAAAATTATATCAGAATTGAAAATTATTTCAATTAACGTAAATTCTATTGTATCAAATCAGCGCAGGTCATCCCTGACAAATCTGTTAAAGGCAAAAAAACCCGACGTAGTTTTTCTCTCGGAAACAAAACTGAGAGCGAATCGTGTAGTAAATTTCCAAAACTACAACATGGTCAGGAATGACAGGAAGAATAGGATGGGTAGAGGAACTGCGATACTTATAAAAAGAAATATTGAATTCAAAAGAGTAAACATACAACTACAGCAATGTGAGACACTCATTGAGTATACAATAATCAAAATAAAAATCAAACCCAATACTCACCTGATATTAATTTCAGTCTATGCACCTTGTAGAAGCCAGAAGGAGTTCATCCCGGAACTGGATCTGCTATTTAAAAGGCTTTAGCTAGAAAAAGAACAAAACTATTACATAATTGCAGGTGATCTAAACGCTAAACACACTAGTTGGTCAAATTCAGAAAATAATCCTCGAGGTATATCCCTCAATGGATGGATGAGAACTAACGAATTTAAATATAGAAGTAAATTGTATAGTACGCTAACACCCTCCTATCCATTCGGAGAGTCATTCCCGAAGATATATTTAGGAGATAGGATATCTTCTCGGGATATCTTCGGGACGTCTTTTTGATATGCATGCTATGTGGGTTTTTAATCATTTTAAATATATATGTATCGAAAAACAGGCAAATTATGTATTTTCTGTTAAGACATGGATATTTCATCATTTCGATATCGATTCAAAGCTATTTTGATTTGCCTGTCAAATATATAATAACATTGCCATTATATAGAATGCAATATGAATAAAAAATTATATTGTATTGGCAGACATGGATAATGTAAATATTTTATAATTTGAGCATTATAATAATTGCGTTACAATATTAATTTTTTTAGGCTTCCATTTCCATTAAATAGTTACTTTATAACTGTAAAAGTCACAACAAAATTCCTGTTTGTAATTTGACAATTTTGAAAATTAAAATATTATATAATAGGTACATTTTCAGTACTACATCCGCTCATTTATTAAACAAGAAGTTAAATTAAGCAACTAATTAAATTATTAATATTAAATATTAATACAATAAGATATTTGTATTTACATTTATCAAAATAAAAAATAAGTTCAATTATAAAAATAAATATTAATAATTGGACTTATTAAAAATTAAATAATTTGTTCAGATATTGCGCTCGAATTCTTTTCGCGTTTTACAACGCCCGATCGTTTCACATAGATGGCGCGACGCGCGAGTCGCCACTCTCAAAGAGCCCCCGCCTCCTTCCTCACTCGTTAGGTGTCATGGCCGCACTTGCTTGCGTTTCTTCGAACGTGTCGAGTCCGTTATTTCTTTCTTGACGGATTGATCGTTGCGGCGCGTGTTCTGGAGACTAACCGAGCGAGAGTCGGATCACCAGGGAGAGCTCACCGCCAGGAAAGGGAGAGCTGCGGCAGCTAGCGTCCGAGAGGGAGGATCGAGGCGAGGAATCCGGTTCAGCGAGCGGAGTCCTTAAGGAGGTTGGTTAGTTCTCGGTGCGAGGCAGGCGGCGCGGCAGGGGGAAAGCATATAGGTTAGATTTTCGTCGCGTGAAATAAACGAATTTTAGCAAATAAATATGTGGAATGCATTTAATTGCTGTTTCTTAAGGTTTAAAAAGAGTTGTTTGTACAATTGAAACCCAAATACGTTATTATCCACATTGAAATGTGGAAATAATAAATGTGGTCCTGTTTTTTTTATTTTTACAATTTCTTGATAACTATAAAGACGAATCATTTCAGTCTTCGAGAAAGTTTTTCCTAAATATGTAAAGAGTTATTTGCACCTATTTTCACTAAATTCTTATCATTTTTAATATGCTTTCGAGAGTTACATTACAGGTTAGGTAACATTTTTGCTGTGTCGCCCGTGTATAAGAGAGAGACAAGAGTATAACTTCAATAATTAATTACTCGACAACCATGCAGACGATTATCTTCAACTTTGGCATATATGGACGACAGATTCCCATAGACGAATATTCTCCATTGAACTAATTCTTATCAAATTGATTTGACTAACCACCCTCCTTAAGAGATTCTCATTGGGACGCCATATTTGTTACTTTCATTTGGGGGTTCATATTTTTAGGGTTTATACCGTCATTTTTTAAGGATTAATCATTAATTGAAGGTTAACTATCACTTGAAGGTTAACCATCATCCGAAGAAAAACTCTTAAAGTTGGGTGTGATTTCGGACCGCCAATTGAAGATTAACCTTCAAATGATGGTTAACCTTCAATTGGTCCGAAATCACACCCAACTTTAAGAGTTTTTCTATGGTGTTTTTTTAACGGTTAACACCAAAAGTTGAGTGTATTTTTCCATAAGGGTTCAGTTTGATTAAGTATATAAAAAATGTCTCTATTTTTATTTTTTTGAGCTAGCAAATTGTATTCTTGGTTTTTATGGTGATTAATATTTTGTGCAACTGCATCAATCTTTTTGTTGCTAGCGATTAATATTTGTTTTTATGTATTCGATTACTGCGCAAGTGTTGCGCATTTCGTTAATTTTATCAGAAGTTTACTTATCTTCTTTTTGTACCACTGGATTTAAAGCAAACCAATATAAACACAATAATTGTAATTTATAAACGTTTTTTTTATCTTATAACTCATTCTCTGTTGATACCATATTCTCTAATCCCATTATTATCCTAATTAGCAGACAATGTTTTTTAAACGTTTGAAAAATATTTGAAAATCAGTTTTAAACACATATTACAAAACGTTTGAAAAACATTGCCTGTTGATTGAAACCGCAAAATTTCGGCAAGCTACAACAGGGGCTGGATTTTTGAATTTATTCGCAAGAGAAAGGTATGCGCAAATTCTACTCTTACAGAAAAGTTGCAAGTTGATCGCATGGCTTTTAGTTAATCAACTTGCAACTTTTTTATAAGAGCAGAATTTCCGCATACGTTTTTCTTGCGAATAAATTCAAGGATCCAGCCCCAGGTGCGCGCGCGCTGTGCCTTAAAAGCCTCATTAAGAACGTATAAAGGTCTTATTTGAATTTAATTAAATTTAAATTAGATTTAGAACTTATTAAGAACATATAAAGGTCTTATTTGAATTCAACATATTAAGAACATATAAAAGTTTTATTTGAATTTAATGAAATTTGAATAAAATGTACAACTTATTAATTTCATATATGGTTTCAATATGATTAATATTTAAATTGAATATATTAGCTAATTAATTCCTTATTAAGCCAAATTAAATACGAATATTTTGATGATGAAATGATACTGTAAGAAGTACGTATATATACTTTGTATACTACGAAACATACGTACGAGTATACACGTCAATTAAGAATATACGACATGTATTCATATGTTCGAGATTTTTAATCGAAATGTATATCGGCATTTCTTCTTATATTCTTAATTAAGTTTTATATATAGAACAAATATAAGCCATATTAATGCAGTTATTCAGCATTAATTTAAATCAAATAAAATTTAAATGGAGATTTTATTAAGGTCCATATAAAGTTCATATTTAACTGTTTTCTGCGGGACGTTGCATTCGCCCCCTACCATATGAATGATTCATGCCTCGGCTGCACCGTAATGGCAGTAGGAATCAAAGGATGAAAAAGATTTAGTTTCATCTCAATGAATAAGCGTCAAACTGATAACGCGAGAAAAATACTCAGGTTACCAGTCGCGAACTATAGCCGCATGACCTAAGTGTCCTTTGACTCCTTCCAAAGCTTCCTTAGAACCTTCTGGAAGGAAAATAATTCTAACCAATAGAAGCCGGAGAAACCTCCCATAATTACCATCTCTATTCGTCCACTAGCGAATCAGAACACAACAAATTCGGCAGGCGTTCAAATGTACCATTATAAAAACCCCGTACTCAGCCGGAGCAAAAAGCATTCAGCGCACTTTTTATTAACATAATTAGTCGAACCATTAAGCATCGAGTCCTTGTCTCTAAAACTAACGTCAGTGAAATAAGAGGACTTCACGTCCTGAACCTGCTCCGGCTGATTGACGAACTTGTGGGTCTTCCGTCCCCGAGGGTTGATCGACGAACTCTGAAGGTGCTTCTTACGCAGAGAAGTCAGCGTGACAGTAGTAAGCTTAACATTATAATAACCGAGCGAATTAATAATATTGTACTCCCAATTCATTGTATTAAAATCTGGTTTAACCAATAAACTCAATATTGAACTCTAGTTTCGCAAATATCCAATTTCAATTACCCTTTTTGTTGCATCCTTATCTAATTAAAATAGACGTCGTATGACGAGTAAATTCAATAATAATTTATTCTTCAGAATTACATATTCGTATTACATATTACTATAAACAATCCACTTCCATAAACAACAGCCGGTTCCCGGCTATCAAATAAAGATATTTAATAAAGAAAATGTCCCCAGTTATTCCTGCTCAAATATGTTACTGTACCCTGTAGAATAAGATATCCGCTCCCCTTTCCACGTACCGTTCCAATAACGACACCTCTCGCCAGTCCCGGGATATAGTCGGTGTATGCAGACTGTCCTGAAATAACAAAGGAGAGGCTTCTTTTCACTACGCCGAGGTAGTAGTGTCAAAAGAGGGAAAATAGTGTTACATCGCGGTTAGCATCAATACGAGTATTTGTCCAAAAAAACCGTGACGTAACACCTTCAAACCAGACAAATTCATATTTTCCATTATTTTCTATCCAACCATTTCCTTGTGGACGCAGAGCTGTCGGATATTTCATGTGAGCATTGCCCCAAACGCTTGTGATATATTGTGCTCTCAATAACTGCTGGAACAACTCGGATTTACAGGGCGGCAAACTCGAAGCATCGTAATTCTTCAATTTTGGCTTGAAAGACTCGTTGAGATTTTTGAACTTGTATGTTTTGCAAAAAAGTTCAAATCTTGCTTCATTGACTGTGTCGATATTTCGAATATTGTAAATACGGCATACAAATTTTTCAAGTTCATCAAAAACATTTTCTCTCGAGTTCGAATCTACGCTTTTCAAGGAAAGCCGTCTGAAATTCCAACGATTTTTCCAAAAGTTTCAGTGGTTTTGATTTCCCTTTTCGGAAAAATGCTGGATTATAATCGCAACCAGTCATTGCATGAAAACCAGGTAAAGCGCTGGACAAGGATGCTCCCAAAGTTGTATACAACTTTGTAATATCAATATGGCGTTGATGATTTCCTGTACCAACCTCCATCCAAATGTTTAATTGACAAAGAAAATTCTCCATATTACCCAAAATTATAACGAGGATATTAGTATCATTGCACCTGATCAACACGTTGGCATCAAAATTAATTTTGCTCAAGTGGAAAATAATTTTTGTGTCTGCTTCTTCATGGTCTTCGCAGGTAAAATCGTCATCGATTGTCCTTTTCACTTGGTTGCCGGATGATTCAAAACGGTAGCATAAGTCGAAATTTAGGTGAATAACTTTATCGCCAATAAATGGAGCTTTTTCATCAGAGGCCCAATCCTCAATTAAAAACTTCACCAGAGCTTCCTTGAAATAATTATTTCTCAATTCTTTAGTGATGTCGTGAGGTCTTGACTGATCTGGTCCGGAAATATTGTAGGGTATGTCAGTATTGTTCCTCAGATCACGCTCATAATTTTTTATTGACGGAGAAAAGTAACGATCAAAGACGATATCCACTCGATTACTGCCAAAGTTTGTGACAATTTGCAATATTTTCGTTGAAATTTTTCCAAATGTCTGAGGAACCTCTTTTATCAAGTTGTTAAGGATACAACGGACTCGTCCGCGTTCGCCGAAGGTGGCTCGCCCCACGCGTTAGCGCTTCGCCAATTAGATGCTTTACAGCGCTAAGATCCCGGCCAAGCGGATTGTTTTGCGAAAAGCGAGGCCAGTCGCCAGTATTACGTGCCAGAAGACACTCGCACATTGTACACTTAGCGCGTCGAACTTTTCACGAGTCACGACGTAAAGATTACGATATCGAGCCCGTGTCCAACTCTTTGCGCGATACGCGACTCCACGCAAGCCACCTCCGCTTCCAGCGAACGAGTCAGATCGCCGCGCGCATTTGCGTCAAGTGCATCCTGCCCGAAGCGTGAGCGGATAACTTCGGCTACTCCGCTGGAGCGGTCGCTCTTCAAGCGAACTGCTTCGAAGTCGGTGGGTTCTTTTCACCTCGACTGGCACATTGTATTTGGATTTCTATCTGGACTGTTACTTAGTTAATAAACGCAGTGATTGTTAAACCTGGTGCTTGGTACATTTTGCTTACATTTTCGGTTGCGAGTCGGAACAGGAGTCTCGGTTGCCGAATTCAAACGGCGACCTTCGCGCACACAACAAACGAAGCGGCAAGGGACATCCCGCGTTCTCTCTGAGCAGGCCCGGCATTCCGTTCGGCGCGCAAAGTCAGCGCACGCCCGAACACAAGTGAAGTATGAAAAATCCATCTAAAAGCACTACATCTTTGCTGGTTGGTGCTTGACTCTCCACTTTGGCTTCCAAATATTTCATCAAGGTTGATTTGTCTGTTTTGCATATAGTCCCATCTAAATGACATAGGGACATGGGAACAGGAGTTAATGAATATGACAAAACTTTCGTTATATCTATATTTTGCTCCAATGAAATGCCCAGCAAACGTCCAAACAAATCTCTCTGCATCCTTATTTCTTGTACTTTACCAGCAATTTGTACTTTCTTCTTTTTGTTTTCACTGGCAAAATTGAAAATGAGATTTCTCTTTATTGAACCTTCGAATCGGTTGGCGTCTTGAGAACATTCAGAAATGAAAGCTTTGCGTAGATTGTTGCCTTCTTTTTCAATATTTAACAGGAAATCGGAAACTTCATTAGACGCAGCTCTGCCAGTATTGATTTTGTAGAGAAATACTGGATCTAAGTTTGAATCGAACGGATTGGTATGATTCTCAATACTTTCTAAGAACTTCTGAAGTTGTTCACAATTAATTTTGGCCCTATTTTTTTCAAATTCAGCAGTTACATCTTATGCTTTTGTCATCTGAGCGTATTCATAAACGTAAGTTATAACAGTTGAACGGATTGAATGACTTTTTGACCAACGTTGACGAGCAGCGATTGAGTTTTTAAGATTGATAATACCTATCATACCTCGTGCAGCATCAGCATTTATTGTTTGCTCTAAAACTAAATCTATTGGCTGTCTTGAAAAAGGTTTGTTTGTTTGTTCGTTTGACTCCAAAGCCACCTTGTTTGAAGATGTTTTCTAATCTAGGGTGCGTCTCATCAACTTTCATCAAATTATCGACGAATTTGACTGTCCAGCGAGCATAGTTTGGTTGATTCAATGCAAAAAACAAGTTGGTAATCCGAAAGAGTATATATTTGTATAGTTCAAAATCACTCGTTCTAATACTTCTATTGAGAGTTAAATAATAACTAACATTACTGTTTGTTAAAATTTATTTTAAATAATAATAGCAGTCACCGAGTATAAATAGTGGCCTGGAACACAGAAATTGATCAAATTAGAGATGGACGATACAGTATCGATATCTCAAACATCGATACGATTAACGATTTATGAAAACAAGGATATATAGAGTGTATTAAAAGGGATAAGGCCAATGAACTGGAAGATGAAAGAGGAGTTTGAGCAGAAAACATAATGTATGTATATACATTTTTCTTGTATTTGCTATGGTTCAGTAAAGCACCGGTGGGTGCTGGGACTGTCACTTTTGGGTGACAGAGTCCGCACCAGTAATGTTTTATAAAACAAATCAGTGGGCGCTGGGACTGTTCCCTTTTGAAGATAGAGTCCGCACCGGCTACGCTGGTGGGACTATTTTTTGGGGGAACAGAGTCCGCATGTTTCAAACGCAGTATCAAACGATATATGCCTTAGAAATGCAAACGGAACGGAACTTATGACTATACACGAGTACACGCCGAGCGATGAGAGGAAATGGCATAGCCCGCACAACTGACTACACGAGTACATACCGAGCGACGAGAGGAAATGGCATAGACCGCAAAACTGATTACACGAGTACACGCCGAGCGACGAGTCCGGTGATGTTTTATAAAACAAACCTTAACGTATTTTTAATGTAAAGTATACTGTTGTGAACGCACAACGTTATAATGATTAGTTAATGTACTTGGCAACACCGAGTTGCTCTAGGTTCACATTGCCTTCAATAGGTAATGCGAACCTAACAACTAAAGTCGAATCTGAATTCCACCTAAAAACCTGATCGATCGTCCGATGCAAACCGACACCGGAACCAGGAGCGTTCAACTCCAAGACGACCAAAAGCGCTGAGACGAAGTTCAGCGCAAAGCGCTGACAACGAGAAGTCAACGCTAAATCGGGAGCCCCCGAGTTAGCAACAGGATGTCGGTTTCGACATTATAAATACCGCCGAATTGTAAGATCGGGCGGGCTGTCGCTAATCAACATCTAAGCGTATACGTGCGTCTCATAATTTACCGTCACAATAACTATAAATCGTTATAATCGTTAAGCGACTCAAGTGTAACGCGAATATCGGGACTTAATAGTAATTGGGACAATTGTTAACTTGACACAAGAAATATATTTCAATTAGTTCATTTACACAGTGCGACGAGTTAATTCATTCTCCGACCCGAAATTCCCGAATCCTGTGCCGACCCTGAGCACCAACTCCCGGTTACGGCACAACAATACTTGAGAAAGAAATTAATTTTACATTTTACAAATGAAAGCATTAAAATTTCTGATTAAAATAATATGTAAAACTTACATTTTTTTGTTAAAAGTTTTAATTTTAACTAGAAAAGGTTGTGTTATAATAAATATCTTATTAATAATAAATAATAAGAAGAACACGTCACAGAAAACAGCGGTCTCACTGTTATGCGTTGTTGTTACGTGCGAACAAAATTAAACTCAGAACCTTTAAATAGCCAGTTGACGTAATATGCGTTCGATTGACACTTCGTTTTATGTATTTTACCAGATTAATAATAGAGAGATATCAATTATAGAGATATCGATTATTTATCCGATTTCCGATCAAGGGAGGACGGTTTCCAGGCCGCAGACCGGACGAGCATAGAATTACACCCGGAGATAAGACCTTCCTCTTCCACTAGAATACGAAAGAAGTGGTGAAAAGCTCGCGCGAGGGGAGAAGGGGAGTTCTGACCACTTAATAATAGAGAGATATCAATTATAGAGATATCGATTATTTATCCAATTTCCGATCAAGGGAGGACGGTTCCCAAGCCGCAGACCGGACGAGCATAAAATTACACCCGGAGATAAGACCTTCCTCTTCCACTAGAATACGAAAGAAGTGGTGAGAAGCTCGCGCGAGAGGAGAAGAGGAGTTCTGACCACTTATGTATAAATAGGCGCGAAAATTGTCGTAAAGTAGTTTTTTTTTGAGCGCATCAGTTTATTTGCCGACAGCTTATTTGCAAGCAAAATCATACTCAAACTATTTTCAATCGAAACTCTGGCTTTTGCTTATTCAAAACCTATTAACCTTGTTAAATTCTTGTATTAATTGAGAATTAATTCACCTTCATTAAATTAAAACAACAATTGTAAATCGACTGCGATTATCGACGTGGAACCACAGATAGTGACCCACCCGGATCACATTAGCGGGGTGAGCGCAAGAAGCGGTTGATAATGTTATACATATAAGAGATAGAGTGACACCATTAAATCAAATCTGGACCTATTACCTTGCTGCATACCAATCTAATTTTAGATAGAGCCAGGACAGAGCAATGTGATATTCTAAATGTTACTAAAAGGCAAATGTTACATAAAGTGGAGCCATTATTAAATCTTAAAGAACACTGCATTTGAATTAGAGAGCTAAGACCACATGAGAGAATTGAAGACTTCATCAGAGAAATGAATAGTACAATGTAGACGAATATAGAACGAATGTAGAACGATACATCAAGTCTTTTACCTTTCCCCACAAATCCCACACGGTATACCGTGAACGTCCGACTACAAGGGACAATATGATCCATAGGATAAGAGAAGCAATTCGATCGTTACATGCCGATGAAATTCTTCGAGCAACCAATTCCTTCCAAAGCAGAGTAGATACTTGCATCGCAGAGATATCAATGCACGGAGGATACAATAGTATATTGTGTTACAAGTGCGGAAAGTTGGCTATTGGTCACGAGCGCGGGTAGGCGCACGAGCCGAAGGCGAGTGCGTTTACCCGCACGAATGAGCGATACCTATATTACACGAGTGCAGGTGTTAACCCGCACGTGTTACACACACTATTTTATATCACAAGTGCGTTTAGTTTAAAGAAGGATTTGCGGGGGGCGAGGGGGGGCGAAGCCCCCCCCGAGTTGAGAGAAATAGGCACATACGGGGGGGTTCGAGGGGGCGAAGCCCCCCCGAGTATGGGCGCAGGCGAGGATGGGGGCGCGGGGGGGAGGGGCGGAGCCCCTCCCCCCGCCTATGATAAAAGCAACGTTTATTACAGGAGCAAATAGATGAGAAATATATTTAGTTCAGCTTTCCACTGCATAAATTTGTTGTAAGTTATCATATATTTTTCTTTTGATTTTGGTGGCAATAAATTTTGCACTACGGTTTTGGCACTTTCTACTATTTCTGGAGGCGTGAGTTCGTTGTCACTATTGGTTTCTGGGATGATATGATCCATTTTTTTCACTTTATAATTGCTTTATTATGTGAGTTGCGCGTACAAGTATGTACAGTAGAGTGACATATGAGTAGCTGTTAGGTTAGGTGTGTGTTGGGAAGAGGCGAAGTGGCGGTATTTTCGGTAGTTGTTTTCTGTGTGCGGTGCGAGATGGCGTTGATACCCGTTAGGTATGGCTTGAACCCGTTAGGTATAAGTCTTAGGGCACGGTTTTCCCGTTAAATATGACTTTGGATATGACGTGTGGAATATTTTGTAGGTAGATGTTGGCAAATCGTTACTTTCCGCACAGAAAACACACACGGAAAGTGCTACTTTCCATGCACGTGTAATACAAAATGTTTTTTGTATCTCAATTGTATCTCAAAAAGGATACAAAATCTCATTTCAAAATACAGGTTTTAAAATCTATTATACTATACACCCTCTAATAGGAGACAAAAAGATTGTTAAAAACGCGAAAGCCAATGCAGCGGGAATAGGGAACTACTTTTTCCAGCTCGAGACGAACATCGCGAAGATGTTTAACGCAACAACTTCTACAGCCATAATTCGGGAAGATATTCGCTCACAAATCAACAACACGTCTGCATATCCTTCAAGCGATGATTTTTTGACAGATGTAAAAAACCACATACCGAAATCCTTCAATATTTTTCAGGAAAACGTTATAGCTAAAGGAAGAAAATGCTCATTGCAGCAGCTCAAATAAAAATGCATTTCATAGCCAACATAGCCAACATAATAGCGCACGCTATTATGTTGGCGACCAGGCAAAGATCTTTCTTGTCACCACTTTTAATCAGCGTTGCTGCTTTTTTATACCGGAAATTTGGCTCTAAAAATCTAGTGATGACGTTACTATCTAGCTTGGGCTTCAGCGCATCATATAATGAGGTACAATTATTGGAAGCTTCAGCTGTCAAGCATTGGAAGCTTGACGAGAACGATTTCTTCGTAATCGATGTTGAAGATCGAGATGATGATCATAGCCCTGCAGATTCACAACCTCAGGAAACGGCTCAGAAGAATCTTGTAGACGACGCTACCCCCATTACTAGTCATGTACAACAATTTTAAATGGTAAAAGTTGCCAAATTTTCATATGTACGAGAAATATCACGCACACATTTGATATTTTTTGTCTATTTATATTTTTTCTTACAAATTCTACACCGAGAGTCTGATTTTTATGACAGAAAAACTATTAAAGGTATGAAAAAAATGTATTGGACCTTTTTTATATAGAATTTAATAAGCTTCATTTTTTATAATAACCTTTATTACGATTGGATCAACGATTACCGAGATATGAGGGAAAAACTTAATTGGAGCACCTTTTTTTCAAGATGGCGGATCAAGCCCTGCAGATAGAGGTCCGGACTTTTAGTATGTTCAATAGTATGCCGAGATAAAGGTCTCCACCAATTTATAGCTTTTTACCGGTTATTTTTTCTATTCGCTATATTTTGATCTAATTTGACTGGACTAACACCGATCCAAGCTGGTTGAATCGAGACTTTAAATTAAATTGTCTATTTGGGATATGTACGATTAGTGTACTGCTACTAATAACACAATAGAGTAAAGTGCCTATTTCGGATCAGAACCTAATTAAAGGGACAATATGATTGGGTAATCCAAGCTAGGAAGACCAAGAAGAGAAAAGCGGTTAATTCGCCTGAAACTATAATTACCTTACCGAGTTCTAGTCTTCCTTCTAAACAAGTTTTGCAAACAACTGCTAACAAACTCAACAAAGAAGTCGCCCCACCGCGAATTTACATCAGCGGATTAAAAGACATTAATGAAGTCACAAATAGACTGTTGCGGCCCCAATTTCTTATTAAGAAATAGGATTAAAAATGGTTTTATTATTTAAAAATCACAATATTATTTAAAGAGCAATGAGAAAATTATGGAGACATTAGATAAACTAATAACTAATAAGCCGTCTGGAACAACTAGAAAAACTTAATAAAATGAAATTCTGGTATGAATAAACTCAGACAATTCATCCGTGTACATAAAGACGCAATTCCTACAGGATCACATAATAATGTCGTTTACAAAATTCCGTGTAAAGATTGTGACGCTTCATACGTAGGACAGACAAAAACAATTGGTTAATCAACTTGCTGGACAAATTCAGACGCAGTTAACTGAAAAAAACTGAAAAATCACGATATAATGGGGAAACAGGTATATTACTTTGTTGTTGCGATAATAAACATTTTTCATAATTTTGCAAGTTTTATATTTTATAAATTTTTTAATAGAATTCGAGAAACAGATGGTCAGGGATCTGACAATGATCAAATTTGATATGCTAGCAGTTCTGGAAATAATAACAACATTGAGCCAGACCTGGATTGAGAAAAATATATAAAGAAACCAATCCTGAGATATCAACGGACGAACAAAAGCCGGAAGAAAATATTTTGCCAAACTTTTCTTTACAAAATTGGGAAAATTTCCTTGACTTGGAAGATTTATTACAAACTAAAGACACCGCACGAGCACAACTTGTAAGTCTGACTACGTATTATCATTAATACGTAAATGTGGTAAATGTAAATATATTATCTATGAAGATGTAAAAAGTGTGCAAGTAGAAACTTGCACATTGCTTCCTCATAATTTTTAAGTGTACAAATTATAAATTTGAACATTACTTTCTCATAATTTTCAAGTATGCAAATTATAAATTTGCACGTTGCTTAATCGCTCATAAAGCTGCCTCTTATGAGGAAGCCTATTTTTTTATGTATAATTATTAGTAGATATTTATTAATTTGGTTTTGTTTTGTCGTCGCGCTCTTTATATATATATATATATATATATATATATATATATATATATATATATATATCTTATATTTTGAGATAAAAATATTTTTAAAAATTTACCTTGTATAACTGGCTTTTCTATTTCTCTCTGAAACTTGTCCGCGATATGAATTTTGTTCCCTCGCATCATTTGTCTCAAACAGGGATCGCCTAACCGTGCGAGCACTGCGAGCCTGCGAGGTTCGCGCTCATGGCGGTCTCTGCTGATTGGCCAGCATTTGAATAAACGATAGTTATTTTAACTTAAGAGAAATGTTGCTTTGAATATTTTACTTGTTAATATTTTAGTTTCTCGTGTAATACATTTAATGTCACTCTTACGAAGTGTATATTAATACATTTTATTTTGAGTTATATTAATACATAATATTAATTATTTTAACTTAAAATGTGTAATAAAAACATTTGATTTTAGTAAATTTGATTATTTTGTATGTCAAAGTTTACGATTATTTGAAGATTTACTTTAACTTTTGTTTATGTTGAAATAACTTTAAGACGTGTTGATTTTTTGAAATAATTATGTTAAAAGAACTCAAAATAATATTCAATTTCTAAATCAACAACGATCCTTTTTTTAGAATCAAGCGCGCACCTTTCCTAAAATACTTCCGGGCACTTTGTGGTGTGGAGTAGGAAACATGGCATCTTCGAACGAAGAATTGGGCTTACTTTCGGCCTTAGATGCTTGTTGCCGCGAACATGACCACTGCCCAGAAACGATAGCGCCGGGACGATACTACGTAAATGGGATACACAATCCTACAGACTATACTATGTCGCGTTGTTACTGCGACGAAAAATTCCGGAATTGTTTAAAGAATACCAATGGCTGGCTTAATAGGTGGCCGGCCGCTGTCGTTAAGTGGTTGTACTTCGATTACCTCCAGATGCGCTGCTTCTGAGATAGTCAACCGTCCTCGCAGCGGCAAACCCTTTGGGAAAATTTACCTTAGAAATCTTTTTAAAAGAACCTAAAACTTACTTTAGAGAAAAACTTAAATTCTTCTTTTCATTATTTTTCCTGTATATACGAACAGAAATTATATAAGAGAAGGAAAACATGTATAGACATATTTTAAAATCATAGCTTCGAATTTTAAATAAATATTTACAAATTACATGATTATATACTGCTTTTACAGGCTATCTATGTAAGCAAGTATTAAAGAATAAAATTTACAGAAATTGTAAATTTTGTCAAGAAGCTCTAACAATGTGTGGCACCGGCAATTTGGCTGAATCGTACGATGATTTAGGCTCGGCGCAGGCCATAGATGCGTGCTGTCGCGCGCATGATTTTTGTAATTTGACAATTGAGCCAGGGCACTGCAGCTTAATAGATGAAAAACATGAGCAGTGCAACAGTATGTCATATACGATGTCGCACTGTAGCTGCGACAGTGATTTTAAAAACTGTTTGGACAATATCGATACCATATTGGCTAAGGCAAGAGGTATAGTGATTAAGGGCATCTTCTTCGGTGCACTCAAGACGCAATGCTTCAATGGAACGCGAATGTCCCCGCAATGGAAAAGGTATTTTATTTATATAAAACTCGTAAAACTCGTAAACTATTATTTTATTGCATATCCCCGTAGGGTTCGCAATCTAGTATCCTGTGGCGTTTTTGAAGGGACGTACCCAACGGCAGCCGCTGCGAGGACGGTTGACTATCTCAGAAGCAGCGCATCTGGAGGTAATCGAAGTACAACCACTTAACGACAGCGGCCGGCCACCAATTAAGCCAGCCATTGGTATTCTCTAAACAATTCCGAAATTTTTCGTCGCAGTAACAACGCGACATAGTATAGTCTGAAGGATTGTGTATCTTCCCAGTTACGTCGTATCGTCCCGGCGCTATCGTTTCTGAGCAGTAGTCATGGTCTCGGCAACAAGCATCTATAAGGCCGAAAGTAAGCCCAATTCTTCGTACGAAGATGCCATGTTTCCTACTTCACACCACAAGTGCGGAAGTATATTAGGAAAGGTGCGCGGTTGATTCTGAAAAAAGGATCGTTGTTGATTTAGAAATTGAATGTTATTTTGAGTTCTTTTAACATAATTATTTCAAAAAATATCAACACGTCTTAAAGTTATTTCAACATAAATAAAAGTTAAAGTAAATCTTCAAATAATCGTAAACTTTGACATAGCAAATAATCAAATTTACAAACAATAAATTTGATTATTTTGTATGTCAAAGTTTACGATTATTTGAAGATTTACTTTAACTTTTGTTTATGTTGAAATAACTTTAAGACGTGTTGATTTTTTGAAATAATTATGTTAAAAGAACTCAAAATAATATTCAATTTCTAAATCAACAACAATCCTTTTTTCAGAATCAAGCGCGCACCTTTCCTAAAATACTTCCGGGCACTTTGTGGTGTGGAGTAGGAAACATGGCATCTTCGTACGAAGAATTGGGCTTACTTTCGGCCTTAGATGCTTGTTGCCAAGACCATGACTACTGCCCAGAATCGATAGCGCCGGGACAATACGACGTAACTGGGAAGATACACAATCCTACAGACTATACTATGTCGCGTTGTTACTGCGATGAAAAATTCCGGAATTGTTTAAAGAATACCAATGGCTGGCTTAATAGGTGGCCGGCCGCTGTCGTTAAGTGGTTGTACTTCGATTACCTCCAGATGCGCTGCTTCTGAGATAGTCAACCGTCCTCGCAGCGGCAAACCCTTGGGAAAATTTACTTTAAAGATCTTTAAAAAAAAACTTAAAACTTACTTTAGAGAAAAACTTAAACAAATTAAAGGTAAATTTGGACACTTTAAAACTATTGTTTAAGGTAATCTAATAACTATAAGGCAATATTCAATTTCTAAATCAACAACGATCCTTTTTTCAGAATCAAGCGCGCACCTTTCCTAAAATACTTCCGAGCACTTTGTGGTGTGGAGTAGGAAACATGGCATCTTCGTACAAAGAATTGGGCTTACTTTTGGCCTTAGATGCTTGTTGCCGCGAACATGACCACTGTTCAGAAACGATAGCGTCGGGACGATACGACGTAAATGGGATACACAATCCTACAGACTATACTATGTCGCGTTGTTACTGCGACGAAAAATTCTGGAATTGTTTAAAGAATACCAATGGCTGGCTTAATAGGTGGCCGGCCGCTGTCGTTAAGTGGTTGTACTTCGATTACCTCCAGATGCGCTGCTTCTGAAATAGTCAACCGTCCTCGCAGCGGCAAATTTGCAATATTTATATATATAGATATATACACAGAGAAAAAAAAGCTGTTGCTTCAATTAAAGTGCTATCCGGAGCCTACGTTTTCTCGTCGCCGTGTCTCGCGCATGACGGTGGAATTCCTGGAATATCGATCCGCGATCGAAGCCGGCGTTCGAGATAATTTTACATCAATGTGTACATCGGAGGCACCCGAATATCGTGCCTCGCCTCTCCTGTAAGTACGCAACGCTTTATATTCGTTTAACGCGAGTAATCACGCTCGCGGATGCGACCACCATGTCGTCCCGTCGAGAAACTCGCGCGGTTTTCGCCGCGAGCGCGACACATCCGCCATGTTTCCCGTCGGTGTCGTTTGCCTGGAAGACGCTCGTCGCGGCGTCGCTTTTTTCGGATGACCGGACACGTATTGTATATACGCGAGCGTTACTTCTATAGTAACTTACGATAATTCCTCCGCATAAACGGAGATTTGTAGCAACTTACAATAATTCGATTCCGCGTAAATGAGTGAATTATCGTAAATTATTACAGAAGTAACGCTCCCGTAAACGTCTTAATGGTGAGTCTGGTATGGACGAATTACGATCGGTCGCGATTATTATTATCGCTTTCTTGGATTACGTATCGAGGGAAGTTTCGCCTGAGATATATGTGAACTACGATAGATTTCTCGGATCTGTGAAATTGGCCCGACATTCTACGATAATAATTTCAAAAGTATACTGAGATTTCTAGCACACTAGAGAAATAGCACTTTTCATGGTTCTACGTATAAAAACATGATAAAAATTAAAACGAGTTCCACATTCATTATATTAAAAAATCAAAATTTAAAAAATGTCCTAACTTCGCACGAATCTAACACGACTTTCTCCTTTAAAGTATCAAAACGCGTTGAATATTATATTTGACGAGAGTTCCCGACAATTAATAAAAATATTACACGTTAGTCTCAAAACTGCAGGAGCTACACGATGTTTAATAAGCTGGAGGACTTTAGAAATAAGTGCTCACTACTCACTGAAGAAAACCAAGCATTGCATAACAGAATTAAATCTCTCGAGGCTAGACTTGCAAACCTAGAGAAACAGGAGGAGAGGTCTTACCACACGGATGAGGAAGAATTCACAACCCCACGGAAGGAAAAATCCGAAGCTCCTAAGAGACAATATGATTGGGTAATCCAATCTAGGAAGACCAAGAAGAGAAAAGCGGCTAACTCGCCTAAAACTATAATTACCCCACCGAGATTAAGACAAAATCAAAAAGAAGAACATATTTATTAAATTACAAGATTCAAAATTATTTATCTCCTAGCAAAGTATTGAATACCTTTTACGTCTTGACGGTTATAACAATTCATCATAGAATCGGACATTAATCGAATACTTTGCGTTCCTGTTCACGCATACAGGCCTCGATCCGACGATATTTTTCTCCATGAACGGCAACCGCTCAATGGATTTAGACGAGACAGATGCCTATTTTGTGGATGTAATTCATACAAACGCCGGCATTTTGGGGCAATGGAGGCCCAATGGCCACGCGGATTTCTACGTAAACGGTGGCTTCAGTCAGGCCGGGTGCGCCACCTTTTCTATAGGTAACGAGGAATTATCGGAATTGTCGTGATTGATTCTATGTAGTACGGCGTCACTCTTGTGTGATCGCACATTATAATCCACATGGCAACAATATCCTTTCATTATCTTATTGAGCTAATGAATTTACATCCTAATATTAACTACAGTTACATAATTTTTAATTATAACATTTAACACAGTATTGGTAATAGAAAACAATAATATGCCTGCGGGACATCAAACTTCAATGTGACGACTGTCTCGTTATTAGAAATGGAAGAATGTAACATACCGTTAATAGAACCACATGTAGAGGAAACTAATATTCAATTATTACAACTTGCGAAATTTGACACAATCTATGTAATTCAATGTAAAATTTCGATTTCAAGAACAATTTATTACTGCGGAATGCACTCACACATAGCGACTGTAACTATAATGCACAAGCAGAATATATTATCGATACAACGGTTGATCAATGTAAAAATATGCATAAAACTGGAACACTTATTATAAACGTTAACAATGTAATCAACGGGTTAAAAGTAAATCATACAATGTCGCGACCAATCACTTTTGCAGGATCAGTAACAACAGACGGACAATGTTTTGGAACACAATATTCAGATCCCTATGGGACATGGCAAAATGTAGTTGTGTAAGGAATAATAACCATTAGTCTAAATTCTCATCAACCAGTAACTAATATAGAAACAAATCAGATACATTTAAAAACAGGAACAACCTGTCAATATTCAGATGGAAACTGTATAGATATCGAAGGAAAATATACTTTTTGGGAAACAATACCCAACGATTATTGTAAATTCAATCATTATGATGTATTATATGAAGAAAAAGCAAATAAGATGGTTAGTGATGTAGATAAAAATTTGCAAATTATTTATTCCTTGTCAACTAAAGATGTAACTTTTGCGTTAACACAAATGGGGGAAGAGCTTCTTTGCGGAGATACAATACGTTAATCAAAACAGAGCATCCAAAACTTGTAATTTTAGAAATTAAAAAAGGAGAATCTTTCGCGCATAAGCGCCGTATATCAGTAGAAAATTTAGATATTTTTGCTTATGTAAACTCAAAATTCATTTATGTGGAAAAACACATACGCACACAGATGAACCGTTTATACACAGACGTATTAACACAACGCTGCAATTTGGAACGACATGTAATAAAGAATGCATTGAGCCTAGCAATCCATGCTCCAGATGATTTTGCGTACCAAATTATGAAAGGACCCGGATATATGGCAGTGATCTCTGGAGAAGTCGTACATATAATTAAATGCACACCGGTGGACGTTAAGTATTGTTGTGCCGCCTCCTTGAATTGGAGATCAGGGCCGGCACCGAGTTCTTTGGATCCGCCGATTAGAGGGAGAGAGAACACTGGCGATATTTAGTTAGCAGTCACGTTTAATAAAAGATAGTTTTATTAATGCACTTGTGGATATTCTCTACCCTGACTTGCGGGTTACAATTAACGTTTCGTTGACTCGCGGTACGCGCTCTGTTCTTAGACTGCCCGCCGTTCCTTGGAAGGGCGGGCTTTTTATCGCCTCGGCATTGCTGACTTAGCAGTCAGCGATTTTGACTTCGCGATCAACGTCCTAGCGGGCTGGTGATATCCCGAATGACCATATATGGTCATTACCGCGACGCGTGCTGGCTTTCGCGTCATCGGTCCTCGTCGCTAGGGTCGGATTACCAAGTAATCCGGCCCTCGGTGTTTCCAGGTGCCATACTTTATCGCGAATACGTTGTGCGCTCACAACATCCCTTCCCCCGCGGAAAAAGAAAAACTGAGGTATTCGAAGTTTTTCGTTATTTATTTATTTGTGTTTTTCTTTTTCCTGAGAGGTTACACTCTAATTTTTTTTTTTGTGCTAATATGTATGCTGTGATTTCTCCTTTTAAATTCTTAATGATTCTCTTTTTTTTATTACATAAATAATTACAAGTATAATGCTTACTACTATTACTATTATGGTCGCGGAACCTACAGGATATACAATATTCTTATTCGAAAAAACGCTGGGTTGGTTATTTTCCACTTCTTTTTTAATTTCATCTAGACTTAAACTTAATTTTATTAATTCCGACGGATCTTTGATTACTGGTTCTAACTTTATTTCTTTTTCGGAATCTAATTTGTTGTCTAAGGTTATACTTTTTTCTATGGTATTAGTTATATTTAATTCTGGTAAATACATTTGTACATGTTTAGTATAAATTTGGTTTTTTGTTTCTAAAATTATATCTGGTGTAGTTATTTTACAATTATGCCGGGGGTCTCGTCCGGATGAATAATATGGTAGTAGTGCCTCTGTGCACGGCTTCAGACAACAGTGTTCAGAGATTCACTAAATCGAAAGCCCCGCGCTCAGGTGGCGCGGCGGGCCCGAGGCGCTGCGCCGTGGCGGCGCGCCGTGGCGCCCCGGCGTGGCGCCGTCCCCTTCATTGTGTTTTGTTGCTCGCAACGACAACACGTTAGCTGGTGTTTTAGATAATTTTCACCGTTATTCTTCATCAATGGCTAAAAGTAAGTCGAGAGATCGCTCGCCTGGAAACAGGCAGCGTTCTCGGACCCGTCGATCTCGCAAGCGAGACCGAAAATCACGCCGCAAATCTCGCGAGACGGAACGGCATTCCCGCCGTCACGCCCGCGAGAGAACTAGAAGCAGATCACCCAGCCGAGCATCCAGTCGATCATCTAGCTGTTCCTCGAGGCACCCGCGGTCACCTCCTACCAGCCAGGTACTCGAGAGAATTTTGGAAAAGCTCGCACAGCAAGAAGAACGTCTCACGTCCATCGAGGTTAAGACGACCGTGTCGACCGAGCCCGATGCAGCCCAGCCCTCGGCCACGGACCCGAGCGGAGAGGGGGAGACGGTTCTTAGTAACCGGGGCTGCGAACCAGGTATGTTCCCTCACCGACCCTCGATCCCGGCCGCTGTCGGCTTCTTGGCAAAGAGGGGGACATAACCGACTCCGCGCCTCTCCGCACCGCCTTACGCACCTAATGCTTTCAGGGTCCCCCGAGGCAACGCAGGACCGCTCGGTATCTTTCCTGGAAGGGTCGCGAACCGCCCAGGGAGAACTAGCGACGGGTCATGACCCGCTGATGGACGAACTGTTCGGTCCGTCGGAGAAACCACCGCCTGACTGCCCATGGCCCTCCGCACTGCTCAAATTTGTCCAGAACACAGTCCGCACGGGCCTAGCAGACGAGCAGCGCACTGGACTGTTAAAACAGCACGAGACGACGGGACACCTCGCCGTCCTGGGTCCACCGAAACTTAATAAACTCCTGACCCCGGCTCTGAAAACGGCAGCCTCGGTAGTGAAACGAGACGAATATCAAGCTTCGGCACAGACTCAAGTGGCAGCATCTCTGAACGCCTTTGGCTCTGCCATCGCAGAACTTCGGGCACCGGAGGTAAGAGAACAGCTGCCCGAAAGCGTCAATCCAGTACTAAGACGGCTGGCAGAGGGGCTATACCTGCTCTCAGACCATCATTATCGCCTTTCCCTGGCAAGACGAGCGTTCATTAAGCCGTCGCTCAGCCTCATGGGCAAAAGCGTCGCGGACGACGCTCCTATCGACGAGTGGCTCTTCGGAACCGCATTCGCGGAGGGCCTGAAAGACGCCCAGGCATGCGAGAAAGCGGCGCGTGACCTCCTGAGACCCGCACCGGTAGTAACGAAGCCCAACCCGCAACCAGCACGACAACAGCCCACGAAGCAGCCGGATCAGCAGAAGAAGACCTCGGGAAAAGGAAGAGCCCCTGCCCGCCGGACCACCTCGTCGGCTCGCCGAGCAGGGGCACGCCTTGCACCGAGCCGCTCCCGGAGATCCCGCTCTCGCTCTCGCCGCCGCCGATAGCTCCGGTAAGCTTGGGGGGTCGTCTGGCTCTTTTTCTCCACAACTGGAAAAAGATAACAATGGATCCCGTAGTATTGAGCGCTACCCAGGGATACCAAATACCTTTCTCCTCCCCGCCACAGATGAGACCTTGCCTCGACGAACCAAAGCTGTCTTCATCAGAGGCCGCGTATTGCGATCAAGAAATCGATCGCCTCCTGAGCAGAGGCGCAGTGGTCACTGTAGAGCCATCAGCGGATCAGTTCTTATCCCCATTCTTTTTACGAAAAAAATCCTCAGGAGGCATGCGGTTCATCCTGAACTTGAAAGAACTGAATTCATACATCTCTCCTCCTCACTTTAAGTTGGAAGACTGGAGGACAGTGGTGCGCCTGATGCTTCCCAACACGGAAATGGCCACGTTGGACATTGAGGATGCCTATCTCCATGTCCCGATCCACCCTCTTTACAGAAAATTTCTCAGATTCCAATGGCGAGGGGTGACCTACGAATTCACGTCATTACCTTTCGGTCTTTCCACCGCGCCATACATTTTTACCAAAATCGTTCGGCCAGTGACATCATTTCTCCGCGAAGAAGGATTTGAATCCGTGGTTTACTTGGACGACTTCCTCCTTCTAGGCTCGTCCAAAGCCAATTGCCGGGCCAATGTACGGGCGCACATTAACCTCCTCTCATCCCTCGGGTTCATAATCAACTTTAGGAAATCCGAATTAGATCCAGCAAGGAAAAGGAAATACTTGGGGTTCATTTTCGACTCAGAACGGCAGTCCATCGCGATTCCCGAAACACGCAGGGAGAAACTCCTTAAAATGCTAACAAGTTTTGCCTCAAAATCCCATTCTACGATTCGAGACTTTGCGGCGATGATCGGCTCTCTCGTCTCCGTGTGCCCGGCCGTGCGCTACGGCCTTCTTTACACCAAAAGATTCGAAAGAGAGAAATTCCTAGCGCTAACGCAGACAAATTCCTACGCGGCGGTAATGCGTATTTCCGAGGTCCTGAAAGAAGATTTCTTATGGTGGCGCAGAACTCTGTCCAGGCCACACCAGGATAATCGTATCTGCACTAGCAGCTACGCGCTAGAAATTTTTTCGGACGCATCTCTGTCAGGCTGGGGAGCCTCCTGTGGCCCCCACAGCTCTCACGGTTGGTGGTCGGAGGCAGACAGGACCCTCCACATCAACGCGCTAGAATTGAAAGCTGCCTTCTTCGCCCTAAAATGTTTCGCCACAAGTCTCCAAAACTGCGAGATACTGCTCAGAATTGACAACACCACAGCCCTGTCTTACATCAACCGCTTTGGCTCAGTACAATATCCTCTTCTCTCCTCCCTCGCCAGAGATATTTGGCAGTGGTGCGAAGAGAGGAATATTTTCCTGTTCGCTTCTTACATTGCCTCAGTCGAAAATGTTATTGCAGACAAGGAATCCAGGCGCTCGGATACCGATACCGAGTGGTCACTCTCGGACCACGCATTTGATGACATCTCTGAGCACTTCGGCCCTTTCGACGTCGATCTCTTTGCCTCACTGCTCAACACTAAATGTGAGAGTTATGTCTCCTGGATCCCTAACCCGGGTTCCTTCGCAGTAGATGCATTCACCCTGTCTTGGAAGGAAATCAATTTCTACGCTTTCCCCCCGTTTATTTTAATCCCCCGCGTTCTGCGAAAAATCGTCGACGATGAAGCGGAGGGAACCCTGGTGGTACCATGGTGGCCCTCACAAGCCTGGTTTCCTCTTTTTCGCCGCCTGCTAATATCCGAACCAATTAGATTTGCACCCTCTAAGTTCCTCCTGTCTGCCCCTCTTAGGAAGAAACATCCAGCACACAGGACGCTTTCCCTGGGAGCAGCCAGGTTATCAGGGAGGCGTTTAGGATCCGCCAGGTACCAGAGCCCTCACTAGACGCACTATTAGCGTCACTTGCCCCATCAACGCTGAAACAATATACACGCCCCCTACGGGACTGGTGGTCATTCTGCCAGATACACAAGACCTCACCATTCTTCCCAAAGGTATCAGAAGTTCTCGGCTTCCTGACAGAAGAACTTGAAAGAGCGGGCTCCTTCTCTACCCTCAACACCTCGAGATCGGCCATTTCCCTGCTATCCTGCAACACAATCGGCGAAGACCCTCTCATAAAGAGATTCTGCAAGGGAGCAAGCGTCCTGAAGCCGCCGCGGCCCAAATACGACCACATCTGGGATCCTGCTCCCGTAATCTCGAAACTCGGAACATTTTTTCCGCATGAAGATCTTTCCTTGGAAAGAGTCACAAAGAAACTGGTTCTCCTTCTTGCCCTAGGCTCGGGCCAACGCTGTCAAACACTAGCAGCGTTAAGACGCTCACAAATTTCCATCACGGGGGAAAAAATGATTATTACGGTCCCCGATCGCATTAAAACGTCTGCTCCAGGCCGTCGCCAACCACTCCTGACCTTTTCGCGGTTCACGGAACGCAGCAATCTCTGTATCGTTAACCTCTTGGAACATTTCCTGCGTCGCACAGAAAACCTACGGCCAGATAATTGCGACAAACTGTTCATCTCGTTCAAGCGACCGCACAAAGCAGTAGGCGTACAGTCCATAAGCAGGTGGATTCGCGAGACGCTAAGCGAATGCGGAGTGGAAGGAAACTTCACCGCCCACAGCACGCGCCACGCATCCACATCCTTCGCGGCCAAAAAAGGCGTCTCTGTAGACCTAATCAAGAGAGCAGCGGGCTGGTCCGCCGAATCCCGAACGTTCGCAAAATTTTATAACCGCCCAATAGTAGATACCCACGCCTTTGCGAACGCTATCCTGTCAGACTAACGCCTTATGCTTTATACTACTAATACTTCTCGTTTTCACACAACTCCAAATGTGTCACAGAAAAACCCCACTGCGGGACATAATAAACTGCATTTGATGTTCCTAGCCAAGATCAATTCTTTATATAAACACCAGCTACTAGATTCGCTATCCACACCGATATGGCAAATCATTATTTAAACATCTACCATATTATTCATCCGGACGAGACCCCCGGCATAATCTAAAGATCAAACGAACTTACCAAGTGAAGTTCGATCTTGATTATGCCGGGGGTCTCGTCCGGATGAACTTCCCACCCAATAATCCCTCCACCTGAAACGACGAGGACTCGTCCATGATTTGCCCCGGTTTTGAACAATGAAGGGGACGGCGCCACGCCGGGGCGCCACGGCGCGCCGCCACGGCGCAGCGCCTCGGGCCCGCCGCGCCACCTGAGCGCGGGGCTTTCGATTTAGTGAATCTCTGAACACTGTTGTCTGAAGCCGTGCACAGAGGCACTACTACCATATTATTCATCCAGACGAGACCCCCGGCATAATCAAGATCGAACTTCACTTGGTAAGTTCGTTTGATCTTTAGATTATCGCGTAATGTTATTTTTCCGGTTTTTTCAGTTTTAATTTTATTTTCTGGCATCTCATTACACTGAATTATTATTTTCGATATCTTTGGAGTGGAATATAACCATGTTTGGGGTTCGGCTAATGTTATCCAAAATGTTACGTTTGAGATGATGTGGCGTTGTCCACGGTTTTCTATGTATCTAGGCGCTTTTATATAAAGCTGCACCTCGCTTGGTGTATTCGCAGTTACAAAATATACGGGAAAATTTTGATCGCATATAAATTTAGTAGTTTCTCGCGTACATTTATTTAATTCGCTTTCCTTTAGTATTATATAATTATGATTTTCTCGGTTTACTCCTAATAGCGTGTGTGAGGGTTCTAGTAATGTGAATACATTATGGTCGTTGTGTATTGGTACGGGTGTAATTTTTATAATTTCGTATATCGAGTATGCTACTATTGGAAACGCGAGGATAGTGTATATGTTCGCATTGTCGTAGTACGCGCTTACGACTACGTATTTTTGAATAGTGTTCCAGTTTTCTGTCTGGATTTTAAATGGAAAGTTTAGTCCTCTGGTTAAGGCTCCTGGTCCCTGAGCCGAGAACTCCGAAGCGACAGTGGCGACGTACCGTCGCGGTAGAAATAAGAACTCTCTCCTCTCACTCTCTCCAATGGAGAATTCTGTCCTTTCAGTCCTTTGTGACATGTTGACAACCTATTTTGTTGTGCGTGCTATTTCTTTATTATTCGCTCTGTGCTTGTGCTCTAACGTTTAACGTATTCGTAAAAGTCGTAAAATTGGCCGAAAAGTAAGATTTGCACGCGGAAGGAACGTTTTCACCTCCTTTCGATAGTCGTTAAACGGCTGTTTTTCCCGTATGTTTAGGCTTTGTTTTATGGTTGTTTGTTTATTGTCGAGGGAAAAGGGTAGTTTTCGGCCAATTTCGGAAGTGTTCTGAAACAATCTATAGTGATGTTTTATTGAAATGTCTTTTTATTTGAAAATGGCACGCACAACAAAATTGGGTGTTTTCCTCGCCTCGATAGTAAGTATCCAATATGGCCGCGGTGACTACCCAGGAGCCTTAAGTGTGAGGTTGCCTCCTTTAATTCTACGACTATATTCTCTAATGGAAGTACGCGTGTAAGTAGAATGTCATTTTGTGCATATGTTAGATAGTCTGTAATATCGTTTATGTCTGTCGTGAGGTCAGCTAGGATAGCGGTTATCAATAGTATTTGTTCGTCTATTTCCTCTCGGTGTATGAATTGGTCGTGCAGTTTCCTTGTAACGTTTGCCAGTAAATTTTCGTTGTGTGATAGCGTTTGCTCTAATTTTTCCATGTGGCCTAATGTGGCGTTGATGATCTTCAGCTGGTTCTTTGCTGCGTGCTGTAGCGTTTGTTGCTGGTTATCAAGCAACAAACGTTGTATTTGTTCGTTGATTATTTTTGCATCTTCAGCATCCATGGTACCAAATAAAGTTTTACTTATCTGGCCGATGGCATCGATTAAGCCTCGTTTAGTTACGGGTGCTTTGTAACTTGTTTGTAGATGTTCTAGGGCGCGTGTCGTTCTATCGTTTTCTCTTTTCGTGGTTTGGAGAGCAATTTGACATGTATTTTTGATGTCTCCAGTGGCATAATTGCAAAGTTCTTCGGTGTGCCCTAGGTATCTTTGAAGCCTCTGATGTCTGGTTCTTAATGCGGTTACGTCTATGCGTATCGCTAATTTCCATGTTGCTTTCGTTTGCTGCAGGTGTCCGATTTTTTCGAAATAAATTCCTGGCTCGTCGCTGAATGATGTCACCTCGTACGGCGGCATCGGTTCGGGTGACATTTCTCCCGCTAGGTGAAAGATGATGATCGGTATCCTGTAATAGGAATACTATCTTGGACTTGGTGTTATTTTTATCGTATTTTTGCTGATTACGGCTGTTGGTTTTTATATATTTTAGCGCGTTACTTTAGTCCGAGACTGTCTTTTTGTCGTGTAACGTCTGGTAATTTTTTTTATTATGACTCCTCTCGAACGGTTTGTACCCGTTAGGGGTGTTGCGACCCCAGAGGAGCTCCGGGCTGTTGATGAGGGGGAGGGGACCACCCCTCCTGTGCTGGTAGTGCCCGACTTGTCGGAAACTTGGAGCCGCGTTCACAATCCCTTCCTTCATCGTGTTGGTTTTCGGGAGTTTCTGTCTTATGAAACAGATCGAGTGCCAGATCAAATGACGTTGTTTTTGCTGCTCGTCGAGTTGCGTATTTATTTTTTGACTGGTCAGATGCTTGGTGCTCCCCGTCGGCATTAACGTAAGTTTTCTTATCATATTATTTTCCGATTTAACGTGGGTTTTGCTGACTATGTTCGTCCGTCTCGGTTAGCTCTCTTGCTTTTTTCTGCGCGATCTCGTGTCAGTTGCTTGTTACCTTTGGTCAAGTGATTTCGTTTTTCTTCGTGGGTTATTTCTTATTTTAAATAATTATGCGGTGCTTCCGTTGTGCTCAACATTTCGCACCCTCCACCTGTGACGCGTGTCAACGTGTGTATTGGGTAGAGCTTGCGCCGGCTGCTGTAACAGCGAAATGCGAGTTGCCCCAATTTCATCTCCCCCACCGTACGCGGAAGTGGCCCGTTCTGACACCGGGGTGCTTATCTTTCCGTTGCGGGTGACATTGCACACCGCAACAGGACAAAGGGATGTGGTCCTGATTCGTCCTCGTCGGGAGTAGTATTTCAGTAAGTTGCCATTATTTTTATTATATCTTGCTATTTCTACTGCTTATTATTAATGTTCTGTTTCGTGTGGGCTGTACTCTTCGATAAATGCTTTTAACCGGTTTGCATGTACGCGTATCGTTTTGCGCTTTATCTTAATTGTAAAATTTACACCGCTGTGTTTTTCTATGATCACATATGGCCCTATCCATTTTGATTCTAACTTTTTCGATCTTCCGCGTCGTACAGTTTCGTCGTGTAGCAATACCTTGTCTCCTACTTTAAATGTTTCTTTATTACATTTTTTATCAAATTGTTGTTTTGCTTTTTCTTTTTCTTCTTTGGTATGCTCTCTCGCGACTTGATTCGTGGCGCGGATTCGCTCTCGTAGTTCTTTCGCGTAATCTTCGTACGAATACGTTAATTTCGGGGGCCTCGTTAGGGCTGTCGGTAGGTTCGCTCGGTGTCCGTAGACGAGTTCGAACGGTGTCAGTCCTGTCGTCGTATGAGGCGTCGTATTGTAAGTAAACATTGCGTAGGGAATCCACTCATCCCAATCGGTTTGGTCCTCGTTTATGTAATGCCTCAGATATTCGGCTAGAGTACGATGCGATCTTTCCAACGCTCCGTTACTCTCGGAATGATATGCGGTTGTCTGTATCTTTTCGATTTTCAGCAACTTGCACATGTTCTTGAATATCTCACTCGTAAAGTTTGTTTCTTGGTCCGTGAGAATTTTCTCCGGAATTCCGTGTTCTAATACTACTTTCGTTACGAAAGCTTTTGCCACTGTATTCGCCTCCTGATTTTCTACCGGTACTGCCTTGCTGAATTTCGTAAGATTATCTTGAAACGTGAGGAGATATTTATTTCCGTTCGTGACTGTTAACGGGCCTACTATGTCGAGCGCGCATTTTTCGAATGGTCGTTCGGGCGTATCTGTGATAACCATTGGCATTTTCGTTTTCCTACTTAATTTATTTTTTTGACAGTGCTCGCATTTGTTTATGTAGTCTTCTACATCCGCCGTCATTCCGCGCCAGCTGTGCTGCAATCGGATACGGTTTAGTGTTCGCGTGACTCCTTGGTGCCCTCCCGTAGGCGAGTCATGATATTCGTAGAGTATTTGCCGCTTATCCTCCTCCGAGTACTCTCTCGGGAAGTCCTCGTCCTGTTTCGCTACATTTATCGCTGATGTTTCCGCTATCGGATTTCGGCTTAAAGGGAACCCCGCGAAGTGGAAAATTCTGATTTTAATGAAACTTTCCACACATGTAGGGGGAGTAAAAAGATGAATTTAGATATTTTTTGTAGCGGCCCAAAAACGGTTTTAAGGGGTGAAACCACTGCTCATATGTAGAGCGGTTTTTTGCTTTTCTCGATATATCTCGAAAAATATTTGAGATATCAAAAAATGTTTCGTATAAAAGTTTTACAGTAAAATCCCCTCTATTCGACAACATTAATAATATTTTTTAAAAATAATTTTTTAAACAAAATTTTGATTAAAAATTAAAAAGAAATTTTTTTTTTGAAATTTAATTAATGTGATTGAATAAAGATGTTTTTACCATAAAACTTTTATTTGAAACATTTTTTGATATCTTGAATACTTTCCGAAATATATCGAGAAAAACAAAAAGCCGCTCTACATATAAAGGGTGATTTCACCCTTTAGAACCATTTTTTGGCAGCAACAAAAAATTTCTAAATTCATCTTTTTACCCCCCCCCTTACATGTGTAAAAAGTTTTATAATAAGAACATTTATGTGTATTTAACCGCAACGAATAATTTTTCAAAAATTTATATATTTTTGCATCTCTTATTTAAAAAAATATCTGTTGCGTTATTTAATATTATAAAATTGTAAAATAAAGATACTTTTATACTGAATGTACTTATAATTCTTTAAACAATATTGTAACAATTTTAGCGCTAACTAAAAATTTCTAAATTTATTCATCTGTGTGTGCGTGCGTGCGTGTGTGTTTTATAAAATATTTTAAGTTTTAGATCTCGCGATAGTAGATCTCGCGAGGCTCTCTCCGATATGTGACTATCTTCACGTACAACGTACGTGACTACTCTGCATTGTGATTAGACATAAATGAGCGATATGCACGTAATACAATATACTGTGATACCTAACAGAAGCGATTATATTATACCACGTGTATATCGTTCATTTACGTGAAAATATGCAATATGATGTACGTGTAATATATAAACAATATAATCATATTGCAATGTGTATATTGTACAACGTGCAATGTACACGTGCATATCGCTCATTTACGTCTAGTGTCGCAATGCAATGTGTAATCACACACGTTGTACGTGAAGATATTTTGCAGTAATTTTCCATAATCGGAAGATTCTGATATAATAAAGATATAAATAAGATAATAAGGCTCTATATAAGTCGGAAATATTGCGCATAGTTTTAGTATAAGTACCACGAGTTTAACGATTCATACAAGTGTAAAAGATTGTCAAAAATTTTAATTAAAAAAAAAGTGCATATTTTTAGCTTAACAAACCAAAATGTTACGTGTAAATCCTGCGAATGTTCTCAATATGTTAATGGTTTTATTCCAAATTTCAAATATTCCACAAACACCTACAAATGATAAAGAAATCGAATTGCATAATACTATAAAGAATATTATACAAAATTCGATGGATGACATGTCATTTGCTATGCAGACCGACACTACATTAGAATTTGAGAATTATTGGGACTTATACGAGGCAGAATTTGTCGCAGCTGACGAAATAGAAGAAGTAGAAGAACTTGATGAAGATGAGGGAGAAGATAGTTGTACATCAGAAGAATACGAAATTGTAAATAATAACTATAAACGAAGAGCTGTTGAATTCTGGAAAAGTGGAAAAAAGGGACGTTACAGTTTATCATCAGTCCAACATCGCTTTAAAAAGGTAAAGTCCTTGCCGCAGCTGTATAAATGGGAACTCTCCCTACAAAGAGGTGGTACTCATAGAGAAAAACTATTATACATTTCTGAATACGTCTTGAACAAATTCAAAGACGCTAACGACAAAAACAGTATTATGCATGATATAGATCTGCGACGATGGGCGCTGGAAGCAAAAGAGGAAATTAATCTTCCTCATTTTAAAGCAGGAGCAACATGGATATTAAATTTTAAAAGAAAACACGGAATAGTGTCAAGGAAAATAACAAAATTTGTAAACCATTCATCCAAGAAAAATCAAGAACAATTACAAATTGCGTGCCAAGATTTCATAGGCTCTGTAAAATCATTTATAGATGTTTTTGATGTACAAAATATATATAATGCAGACGAAAGTGGATTTAATTTGGAAGTACATTCAGGCAGAACGTTAACGACACAAGGTGTTAAAACAGTCGAAAGTGTAGTTCAATCACTATCAGCAATGACACACAGCTACACCATTATGCCTACAATTTCTGCAAGTGGACAATTACAATCACCTCTTTATTTGGTATTGAAAGAGGCCAGTGGAAGTTTTGGACCACGCGTAGAAGCGACTTTGTTCAGGCCTGCAAATATTTTCATCGCAGCATCGAAATCAGGCAAACTGACTACACAACACTTTCAATCTTGGTTCACAAATGTTTTTTTACCCGCAACTGGAAGTTTCAGTGTGTTATTACTAGACTCTTGGAGCGGACATTGTCCTGCGAACTTACAAGAGTTTATGCCATCTAAAGATAAAGATGTACGGATTTTAACAATACCAAAAAAAACCACAGCAATGATTCAACCTCTTGATGTTTATGGATTTAGAGTGTGGAAGAACTTTGTGAGGACATTTAGTGATCGCGTTACATTGTTAAATTATGATATCAATTTACATTTAAGAAATAATATCATTAAATTACAATCCTTAACGCATATACAGCTGTCTTCTCCACGATTCCATAATCTTTTTAAATACGTTTGGTTTAAAAGTGGCTATATCGACGTACGGCCACCACAGTTTGAAAATCCAGTAGATTTTTGTTTCTCTGGAAAAGATATACAAGAAATACCACGCTGTTCCATATGTGATGCACCTGCCATAATACGTTGTTCCTGGTGCAAAAAATATTTTTGTATGCATCATTTCTTTGAGGAATATCATGATTGTAAATACTATGAAATATAAGAATTGTTCGTAAGTAAAAGATATTGTTATCTAGATAATTATAATATTTATTACTAATATTTGTAATAAATATTCTTATACATTCTAGGGAACGCTGTCAACACGTATGGTCTTATGGGGAATATCATCAATAGGGTCCGGACGTTCGGGCACGAAGACCGGGCATAAGAACCGCTGCGCGCTCGCCCCACCACACTGAGAGAAAAGTTATACTAATAGTAACAAAAAAATTTAGTTGTTCACAGATAATAAATAATTTTGTTACGATAGCAAAATGTAGTGATTTTTTGGTTGACCAAGCAAAATTTGGTAAATTTTTTGAGTTAACTAAACAATCTCATTTGGTTACTCATTTGGTTGTAGTAATTATAAAGTTTGATTGTAGTTACAAAGCAATACGGAACGGTATGATACCTGCAGTTAACCTAACAATTTCTTAGCTCTCCGTTTGACAGTCACCAGCGTTCGAACCAAAACAACATCTGCTCGTAAAATTTGCAAGCCCGGCAGGAAATATTAAATAAACGATGTTTATCAAAATGACTATATATAAAATCGTTATCTAAAATGTTAACACACAGATGTTTTATGAATTTTTGAAGATTTTTTAAAATACTTTAAGGTTATGGGAAAATAACGTCAAAGGCGACAGATCCACGTTGTCAATAGAAAGATCCCAAATAACGTTGTCAGACGGAGGGTTAATATATATATATATATATATATATATATATTTCAGTACATGATTTAATCGTTAAAGCAAACTTATAAAAAATAAATTTAAAAACAAATTTAAATTTTTTCCTTAGAAAATATAAAAAATTATATTTTATTTTTTATAAGTTTGCTTTAACAATTAAATCATGTACTGAGATATATTTATTGTAATAGTGTTTAGTTTATCGCTGAGAATTCTTTTAATGTTTTTTAATAGTTCTTATTATACATATAGGAGGATAACATAGTGACATTCCTCAACTTTGTTTTAAACGCGCCCTAGCCCTCTGTTGTGTTTAGCTTGCTCTTCTTTACCGACTTCTTTATCGATTGGATTTATTATCTCTAGAGTCGTTACCAGTCGTTTTTCGTTATGTTCGCCAATCGCCGCCGCGCCTATCTAACCTCTTAGATTCGGCTGTACATTTGTAGGCCGCAGGGGGAAGTGATCCGCGCAATTCCTTGGGCCTAACGCACTTACGGCATACCGAGTTCACTACATCGCGGACATAAACACACAGTTACACGTACACTCATACATATACACAGTGTCATATAGCCCTAAGGTGGTGCTGAAGGCACTTAATTTCCCTCATCCGAGGGATCTAACAAAAAAAAAACTGTACCTTTGTACGTTGCGCCCGTTAAAAGTTTCTCTCTGTGTTTTTACTCAATTAAACTTGATTCAAGAAGTCAGGTGTGCTTATTATTACCCTCTGCATCAATATTATAGCCATGTGGACATATGACACTATTATTGAATATATCATAGAATAAATGTGTTGCTCGAAGTAAAAAAAAGGTTAGATATATTGCATGACCTCCGGTTGAGAAAGATAGAGATCATTTTACGAGCATCGTCGGCAGAGAATTAATCCAACTTTCGTGGTGAAAGCGTCTTCAATGTTTTATTGATTTACTTATTTATAAGAGACCAATGTCAATAAATTCTGAATATTGTTCCGGTAACAAAATATTCAATTTTTTACCACAAAGGATTATTGTACATCATACCAAACAGTCAACAAAATAATATTATGCGTGGTAACCAACGGTTTGTTTGATCACATATCAACAAATAGTTTTTGTATTGGTAACAAAATTTTGGTTGTTTCAACAAAACATTTCTCTCAGTGCATCAAGTCCGGTCGCCGAGCGTCGCGCGTCGGAGCGAGCCTCGCGAGATCTACTATCGCGAGATCTAAAACTTAAAATATTTTATAAAACACACACACGCACGCACGCACACACAGATGAATAAATTTAGAAATTTTTAGTTAGCGCTAAAATTGTTACAATATTGTTTAAAGAATTATAAGTACATTCAGTATAAAAGTATCTTTATTTTACAGTTTTATAATATTAAATAACGCAACAGATATTTTTTTAAATAAGAGATGCAAAAATACATAAATTTTTGAAAAATTATTCGTTGCGGTTAAATACACATAAATGTTCTTATTATAAAACTTTTTACACATGTAAGGGGGGGGGTAAAAAGATGAATTTAGAAATTTTTTGTTGCTGCCAAAAAATGGTTCTAAAGGGTGAAATCACCCTTTATATATAGAGCGGCTTTTTGTTTTTCTCGATATATTTCGGAAAGTATTCAAGATATCAAAAAATGTTTCAAATAAAAGTTTTATGGTAAAAACATCTTTATTCAACCACATTAATAAAATTTCAAAAAAAAATTTTCTTTTTAATTTTTAATCAAAATTTTGTTTAAAAAATTATTTTTAAAAAATATTATTAATGTTGTCGAATAGAGAGGATTTTACTGTAAAACTTTTATACGAAACATTTTTTGATATCTCAAATATTTTTCAAGATATATCGAGAAAAGCAAAAAACCGCTCTACATATGAGCAGTGGTTTCACCCCTTAAAACCGTTTTTGGGCCGCTACAAAAAATATCTAAATTCATCTTTTTACTCCTCCTACATGTGTGGAAAGTTTCATTAAAATCAGAATTTTCCACTTCGCGAGGTTCCCTAGAATCAACTTTATTAATAAAAAAGCAAGTATTAAGAAATTAATAATTAATAATTAATTAATTTGTTTTTATTTAAATAGATGTTTGTGAAATAATGATATAAATAATATAGTCTTTTTAGAAAAAAAAAAATTATTCCTGATGTATTGGTAAATAAAAAAATCACGTGACTCATTTGTCGCTGAATATGAGCGACGAGCGACACCGTGTACACTCTACCGGCAGGAATGCCTGGACATAATACATACACAATGTCAATTTTCAGATTTACTCCGATGGGAATCCAGTGACAGAAACAGGACAAAAACGTACAGGAGAAACTTTGGGCACTGCAGGATACGTATTACGGAACTTTTATATTCAAAATAGATTCCGATCAGAATTTAGTTATTTCCGTTATATTTTTTTAAGGAAAACGGAATAATTTCAATCGGACTCCATTCTGAAAAGTTTCTTACTCTAATTAACATTTACGCCCCGTGTTACGCAGGTCAAGACAAATGAAAATCGAGGCCCAATGCGAGATGTGCAAAATGTACGGCGGAAAGAACCAGACAAAGAACCAAGGCGGAGTCCTTAATACCATCGGATAAGGTAAAGAAATCCTTATTTTAGAAACAGAGTTTCCAAGATATATTTTTTGTCTTATGCTACAATCTTTTTTATTGTTTTATTTCAGGAAAGCTCAACAACAAAAGCTAAAGTAAAGGAGAAAACATCGAAGACAAAATACAAAAAATACAAAAAATATCCAGAAGAAAATTTGTCGAAAGCGATCACAGATGTTAAAAACGGTATATGCACTGTGCCGGTAGCCTCAGTAAAATTTTCGGTGCCTAGCTCATCACTTTACAGACATATTAAAAAGTTGTAAAGAATCGATTAATCGGCGAGTAAATCTGAAAATTGTATATGTATTATGTCCAGGCATTCCTGCCGGTAGAGCGTACATGGTGTCGCTCGTCGCTCATATTCAGCGACAAATGAGTCACGTGATTTCATATGTCGCTGACTTCGACTGTCGCTCGTGTAAATGGACTAATGTAAGCAATAAATTTTTGATGATTAGGGTAACTCCGGTATATACGCCGCAGCTAAGGGAAACTTAATTTATCACTATGTTTAAGAACAATAAATTATACCAATAAAAACTTTATACTGTCTACTACTATAAAAAAAATAGAAATATGAAATATTCAGTCTTGGGGAGACGGCTGGTCTAGTGGGTAGAGCGCCAGATTCGTAATCCGGAGAGCCGGGTTCGAATCCCGCTAGGCCGATGAAAATTTTTCTCAGCAAAACGCTGCCCCCCCCCCCCCTTCTAGTAGATAGATCTCGTATGATACAGTCCCTAGATGGTAAACTGGGCTCCGTCTTTCGGAAGAGACGTTAAACCGTTGGTCCAAAAAAAAGAGGGTTAAAGTGAGAGGAGAAAGGGTAGTAGAGTAAAGGTTTGGGTAACGTTCCTTACAAAAACGACTTGCAAACCCTGCGGGGATAAGCAATAAAGATAGTTTATAATAGAAATATTTAGTCTTTGTATTTAATAAAAAAAATTTTTAGAAACCCTTTCGTTTTTGCCATATATCCCATAAGGGTGGGCTATATGACACCATGGGTGAAATATACGTTTTATAAAAAAAATACAAATAATGTTTATAAATAAGGCAATAAAATGTCATAATAAGTTATAAAATGTTATAACAGTGTGATTGCGAGCAAGTATTTCTGTTCCTTCTATTTTTTTCTGACTTCTGCGGCGTAAATCCTCGCGCGGCGTTAATACCGGAGTTACCCTATATTGATTAATTGTGTTGTGTAAAATAAATACTCCAGAATTCGGTCACGTGACCACTCATCGCTGCTACAAGCGACACCATGAAATTGTTCACATAGGTGAAATTGTACCTTAATTGTTTTTTTCCTAGCGCCATTGCTTGCCATTGTACTTACGGGTGGACGAGCTAATGCGCCTAAATGAATAATCTAGAAAATGAATGCATACTTGAAAATTGTGAGAAAGTAATGTTCAATAATTTGTACACTTAAAAATTATAAGGAAGCAATGTGCAAGTTTCTACTTGCACACTTAAAAACTATGAGGAAGCAATGTGCAAGTTTCTACTTGCACCCTTTTTGTATTGTGATAATCTTTATTGCGACTAATACCTGTTATACTAATATCTGTTATACTATTACAAAAATCAATTAAATAATTAATGTTTTTAATAAAATAATTCCTACTAATTGCGGATATTTTTTATTTCCATTTTGTTCAATCGATTAGTTAATTCTTCACGGAAGTAATGTGCAACTTTCTAATTTGTACACTTTTAAATTCTTTTTTCTAATTCTGTATCGCGTTGTATTTTGACACTGTTCGACATATTTCATATTCTGATCTGTGAAACTTACGTTCACTTTTTATCTCGTCTTTATGACAGCTTGTAACGTTGCAACATATAACATTAGAACGAAATTAGCGGTAACATGTAATCAAACATAAAAGCACAACCTGCTTCGCGCGAAGTCATATACTTACGGTAATAATTATTTTTGCTTCCTCATAGAGGAAGCTGTTTTCGTAAAAAAATTTTTTTTTAGTTGCCGCTGCCAATGTGTTTAGAATGTTCTAAAACGTGGAAAAATCGCTATTTTAAAAAATGTCGGTATGTGTGTATGTGTGTATGTATGTATGTGTGTACGTGTGTATGTATGTATGTGCCAAACTTACCGTTTCTATAACTTCAGAACTGATCAACCAAATCTTAACCAATTATATATAAAATACGGGTAGAAAAGACTAAAGAATATAATAGAATTAGAAAAATTGCCAATATTTTAAAATTTTAACCTTTAAGGGCTACATCTCAAGTCTCAACAATTGAGACTTTTCATAAATTGATATTTTTTGACAATTTAGTATTAATTATTGGCAACTTTTCTAATTCTATTATATTCTTCAGTCTTTTCTATCCCTATTTCATATGTAATTATTTAAGATTTGGTTTATTAGACCCAGTTTTATAAAGCTTCTATGTATGTACGAATTCTCCGAAATTTCAAATGTGTGTAACACGAGAACTGATCAATCAAATTTTTAAAACTGCAAAATATATAATTTGAAATTAAGATTGCTACTAAACTGTAAAATTTTCTAATTTATTTTAGACTTTCTTTTTTTTAAAAAATGCTCCCATTCAGCACTACAACCTCTCACTGAGCGCTCAGTGAGCTCTTGTATCTGATTGGGATATTTCTTTAGATCTAAAAATTTACGCCTATCAGATGCAAGAGCTCACTCAGCGTTCAGGCAGCGGTTGCGCTCCTGAATGCCCCCAATGATTATTACGATAATTATATACGAAGCTAGGTTCACATAATAAATGTCATTTTAAGAAATGTCATTTAAAGTATTAATACTTTAAGAAGATATTAATCTATAAGACAAAAAATTGTAGTACACGAAGATTCCGAATATTTTTATTGCACACTTAAAAGCTATGAAGAAGCAATGTGCAAGTTCCTACTTGCACAATTAATTTCTCTTTCTGCGCAAATAGGCTTATCGATAATATGAAATTTTTAAGAGTTTTATAGATGGACTTTAAAGGCGATTACGGGGATCTTTAAAAGCTCAGCAACGCTAGAGAACGTTTACTTTTATAGCGAGCTTGATTTTCTTTTACCAAATGTATGCCGCGCTTCGTTGTGTCCTTTACGGGTGTGTTGTAGGGAAAATAAATTATTTCTCCCTTTCTTTCATTGTGCAGAGTATACTCTGAGAGTATAATGTATGCAGATGTATAAAATTAAGTTTTTAGTTCAAATTCTTTGCATTCTTAAATTAGGAGAATAAGAAGATAAATTTGCTCTACTCGCTTTGCAACTTAGAACTCATTTTTCTTACATTTGTTTTACATTTACCTTCTTAACTGTAAACATTAGATATATGCGTACTTTATAAGTAACAATGTAATTATAATTTTTAAATATAAGTTTATTTTATACGCACATTCTGTTTAAGTATTATATAATCGATCAAATGCATGTTACATTGCAGTACATTTAGAAATTAAAGTGTCTTCGCGTCGCTCAAGAATGAGTAGAAAGTATCCATCGTTTAATCGAATCATAGTCGACTGCATGCTCGGCGCAATTTCTGAGTACCAAGTTCGATAATTTCAAAGATGACGTGTACATTGCATGTTATGTTTATAAAAAGAGTTCCGGCGATTAACACTTTGAAAAAGGCAATTAAAAATGGAATGCTAACTTTACACCCATCTTCAAGACCGAATAGTTCTGAATAGCTCATCTGCAGCATTTTGACGAGTACTAGAGTTTCTGATAAAAAACATTTTTTTTTTCAAAAAAAAAATAGAAAAGTTTGATTTAAAGTCAGAATAGTTCTAAGTGGCTCATTTGATTTCTTTTGAAAAGTTCTAGAGTTCCTGATAAGTAAAAAATTGCAAAATCTTAGAATTGTTTTTAACCCTTAAATGCCACACCTCTCAAGAATCTCGTAAATGACACATGGGGTCTAAAAGACCCCAGCATGAAAAATGTCTCCTTACTTATTGATTTTTTGATATTTAGTTATGAAAATTATTTTCAATGTTGTTCAAGGCTTAGAAAAGAGAATAAAATGCTTATATTGTTAAAATTTCAATTTCAACATAGTATAAAAAATTAAGATCGCCAACAGTTAAAATATTGGCTCCAAAATCAAAAAAATAAAAATGAATAAATAAATAAATATGAGCTCCATTTTTGGAGGGAACATTTAAAAATATATCATTCTAAAGGGTCTGGGGTCCGCTGGACCCCGGGTGGCATTTAAGGGTTTTTAAAAATCATCATCAAAATGCAAATAACATTCACGGCAGACCTTCGAAGTCGAATATCTTCTTAAAACTCCCATCAAAACGCCTGCAACTCTACCACTAACTAGTGGCGATCCGGCCACTATAATAGTTAAGAAGATATTCGAAAATGCAACGGATGACATTCGACTAAGCCCCGTTTTACACGTACCCGACACTGGACTACTGACGCCCGCGCCGGGTATCCGATCGCGAAATGTATGGGATTAATATGAAAGCATTTACACGTTTCTCCGATAGCCGATTTGTGAAAACAAACAAAATCGATCGGATACCCGGCATCGTTAGTCCAGTGCCGGATACCTACGTGTGAAACGAGTCTAAATCTTTCTGTCCGTAAACGGTATGGGCACGGCACGATTATGTCTAAATCGATCTTAAATCGGAAATATATTCACGGAGAAAATTCGTTATATGAGTAAGGGCCAAAGCACATATGACAGTCGTAGTCGTGGACGTAAGTAACGCACAAGCTTTGGCGTATCCTGATTTGTCAGGTCGAGGACTACGACCGTCGTATATCGCTACGCCATGTTATGTGCTTTGGGCCTAATATTTATATAAATCTCGCAGCATCGATATATACGCGTATAATCGATTAAAGATGCAACGATAAAATTATCGTAAACAATATCAACGAGTAAAACGCATAATTTAATGCACTGAGTACAGACATTCATGGCGTATTAAAAAGTTGAAGAAAGTTACGTGCAACGTGCGTAACTTTCTTTAATTTAAAAAAGAAATGTATAATTTTATGAAATAATAAAAAATTCTTTTTCTATGCGGCTAATTCACTGCAAATACAAGTGTGTTATTTTAACTAAAGCTCTTCTTACACATTTCTTTTCGTTTTGAATAATGCCACTTAACACGGTTGAACACATTAATATGATTAAACGTGTTGATTTAACACGCAACAAAACATGTAAAACGAGCTTCAGTCAAATGTGTCATTTTTAAACGTATATGCGTGTAGAAATAACACACTTGGATTTACATTGTCTGATAAAACGGCTTGCAATTACAATTAATTACAAAGTATTCTATACATACAATCATTAGTCTATATACTCTATATAAATAAAAAATGGTATAGTTACACTATAATTGTCCCTACGCTATTAAATATCAAAAGATAAAATTTAAACCAATACCTTGAGTTAAATAACATTTTGTTCTTTTTAATTACCATGTGACGAAATTTATTATTTGTGTTAAAATAATTGGGTATGGGAATAAGTTTTAATCGTTTTTTATGTAGAAAAAAAACATAGTTTGAATATGATGATATTAAATGATTTTATTCAAAATAGTTTCCATCTGAAGCGACGACCTTCGCCCATCTTTCAGGCAATAAACGGATTCCTCGAGCGAAGAATTCTATTTCTTTCGATGCGATCCAGTCATCGACCCATTTTTGTATGCTGTCATTTGAAGTGAAGCGCACTCCAGTAAGTGCCGACTGCATCGACCGGAACAAATGATAGTCTGAAAGGGCAATGTCCGGTGAATACGGCGGGTGGGGTAGGACCTCCCATTTCACCCCTTCTAAGTATGTTCGGACGGGTTGACCAACATGTGGCCTAGCGTTGTCGTGCTGCAGAATCAGCTTCTCGTGTCTATCGTGCCATTCCGGCCGTTTTGTTTGAATAGCTTGTTTCAAACGCATTAGTTGAAGTCGGTAACGTTGGGAATTGATAGTTTCGGACGGTTTCAGTAGCTCATAGTAGACTACACCCCGCATGTCCCACCAGATACAGAGCATTACCTTTGACCAGTGAATATTGCGTTTTGGTGTTGATGGACCTGGTTCACCTGGCATCACCCATGCTAGTTTGCGTTTAGGATTGTCATAATGAATCTATTTTTTATCGCCAGTGATGATCCGATGCAAAAAACCCTTTTTTTGTTGTCGTTGAAGCAACATTTCGCACATGACCAACGCCTTTCAATATCCCTTTCTTTCAACTCGTGTGGTATCCAATTTCCTACCCTGTGAACCATTCCTAGCGCATGTAGGCGTTTTCCAACGGTGGACCGATCAACACCCAATGCTTCAGATAATTCTTCAAGTGTCTGACATGGATCAATATCAAGCAATTCCTCAAGTTCCTCATTTTGAAACTTTTTTGGGGCACCTTCGCGTTCTTTGTCGTTGACATCGAAATTACCACTTTTGAAGCGTTGGAACCAATATCTGCAAGTTGGCTCCGATGGAGCATGGTCGCCGTAAACATCCACAAGCAAACGGCACGTTTCCGCAGCACTTTTCTTCAAAAAATAGTAGTGGAGAAGAACTTCCCACAAATGCTGCTTTTTTGGAACAAATTCCGACATTTTCGATGCGATATGATACTTGTTGTTTACACTTCAAACAGAAGTCTTATACTGCGTTACACAGCTGACATACACAGCTGTTAATCCATCTATCGAAAGGTTAGAAAAGTATGCAAGCGATACTATTAATGCCATCTATGGAAAACGATTAAAACTTATTCCCATACCCAATTATTTTAACACAAATAATGTTATTTTACTCCATTGACTAGTCAAATTAATAATTAAATTAACATTGTTTTAGTTAAATTAACCCTTTAGGGGCCACACATTGATCCCGTTGGAGAAAAATGTTATAATTTATAAAATAGTCTTAAAAGACGTCCCTGATGAAATTTTTTTAGTTTTTTTTAGTTTTTTAGTTTTTTGTTCTTTTTGTTCTTTTTTGTTTTTTTGTTTTTTATGTTTTTTTGTTTTTTTTTGTTTTTTTTAATGTACATAATTATGTACACAGGCCCCTAAAGAGTTAACGACATATTGAGTAGCAGAGATGATCTTACTTCGCGTGGCCCTAATACTAGAAGCGAGTTCACGTCGGCAAAACTGGAAACGATCAGTTAGATTACGTGATCGGAGGCACTGTTGGCCGTGTACCAAACCCGCGGCCGACCGACCGGTCACTCGCCGATCCGCGTTAAGTACGCAATCGCGTATACACGTACTCGTTCTCTCGGACCTACTACCAGTTATCACGCTGGCCACGGCGGCCTCGCTCCCGTCCGCGTTGCGAACAGCGGCAAGACTACTACCTTTTGTAAATCGTGGCAGAAAGGAACGCGAAAAAAGTGGCGAATCCGTGTTAGAATCCAAAGATTCAAGTGGCCTGAAAACTACGGTGGTGCGAGCACTGGCGTTTTGTATCGAAGAAGTCAGGCTGTCTTAAGCCATTGATTCTCTGCACGAGTCTCTTTGGGCCTGGAGTCAGAGTCAGTTACTGGTCTGGTGATGCGAATATATAGCCTCTCCCAGTCAAGTCATGCGCCCACCTCCCAGTGGTCTCGCTGAACCGCTGCAATGGGGCTGTTCCGATTCAGTACGGCTCGGTCGCAAGATCTGATGTCGGCTGACCAGCGCGTTCTGCAGTAATCAAGTGGCGTCAATGGCGATCTGACTGCGCCTCTAAGAGGCTGTCAATCCGTTTGCTCCACAACACGCAGTAAATATGAAGAAGTTAAGAATGAATCTTCACGCCCGGGTTCTCGGATGGTCTGGGCACTGTGCACGCACGATGCGAGATTGATGACTCGGTTAGTGCGGAGACACCCAGTGACTCCGTAGCTGGCTCCTCGAGAGTAGGAGCTAGTTATCGGATATAGAAACGATTACGCCTCTTGACGCACGAAACTCATGCCACGAGTAACCGTGGCCCCCAATAGCCTTCTTCTTCTTCTTCTTTGTAAATTTTATAGCACCGAATCCTCCTCAGGATTACATAACGGCCAAGAACAAGTCAAAAATAATAAATACAGATTCAATCCAATCCCGAAAGATTCAATCCAAACTCGGCGTTGATTGCATCAGCAATCTTCAAAAATTATTCAGGACAAAACACGTCCGAACATGTCCACGGTTTCGACGAGACTTGCCTCCAGTAGACGTGTCAAATTAAAATAGAAATAAATAGTAATAAGTTATTTCGTGAATGGATATCCATCTGTGTCAAACGCAGTGCACGGGCACTGCGTTTCAAGCATGCTCGGCGCCGGGGATCGACTCGCAACGGTGGCGGGATTCACGTCCGCTTCTCCCACGTTGCAAGGCCAACCAACTTCGACTCCCCGGCTAAAGTAAAAGATAATCGCATGCTTTAATGGGCTTGGAACCCTTAAGGGGAGGTCGTTCAGCTGATTCGATTCGGAGTCGTAGGTCAATAAGACCCCTTCGTCGGGACTGGAATCCGATTAGGCCTAATGATCGATCGAATGATGCTTTCGCTTGAACCGTGACTGACCCATCTCGCGAAAACCCTTTGCGAATGGATTGTTATTGATCTTCAACTTCGTGATGTTCTCGTTTTGGTATGCCGTCACCGCGATAAATTCCGTCTCCTTGAAAGCAAACAACGCGGTTGAATGAGTAAAGAGCTCGTTGTAGTTCTTCGCATCGAAGCAACGGACTATCCAGATCCTAGGAACGTATTTGTGCATCGATGTTAATACCACGTTATTATTGGGGTCGTTGATGTTGTTCGTGAGCTTCAATTTATTGAAGTTAATCGGATTGTCCATCCAGTGGCTCCCCGTTGCCGGACTCTCGGGATGCTTATAAATCGAGCCAAAGGGTTGTTGCGGCTCTGCCGGCTCCGCAAAACTCCAGCCACCCATATTGCTGTTCTCGCCCCCGTTCTGGTATTTACAGTACTTGTAACGGCAATCGGAGGCCGGTGCTATATCTCCATGAGGACATAATAATTCTCACGTTTCTCCAAACCGTTTACGTTTATTTGAACGGACGGGAACATGCGCCGACCGCTCTTGGTAATTATCATTTCTGTATTATTCTCGTAGAATTGCTGCCAGAGGTTTCGAATAAGCAGCTCCACGTTGACTCCGCGCAGCAATGGGGGTTGAAATACCCATTCGCTTGAATTCATCCTCTCACCTAATTTGCGTTGTAGAGCGATCGGTGACTGCGCGAAGAGTGGCGATGCCAGTTGCATATTCAGTTCCAGTAGCATCAGTACGTTGTTTGCATCCTGAAGAAACATCTCCGATGATCGACGTTTTTTCTCCGACACCGTCGGTGTAAGGTATAAGGCAAACACGGAAATGGTCAGAACGAACGTCGAAATCACGTGCAGTTGTAGAATGGAACTGAGACGACCGGTTCTCGCCTACCAGTGACCTACCACAAAACGGGATCAGTGCAATCCGCCGAAACTAAGCGAACTATATGTGTCGTCGGTCGTTCGGCGCCAACACATGAGACAACTATGTGTCCATGAACCTTTTGTCCTTTCTACCGCGATTCACAAAAGGCAATATATAAGGTAATATAGCGATATTTAGACCCTGATAAAAATATGTGCACGGAAAGAACGGTTTTGCTGAAGTATCTAAAAATTTGGCTAAATATACAGATCTAAAAATAATTTTGTTACACCATTAAAATAATTATAGTAAGTCGCTGAAATATGATAATTCTGTAAAAAATTTTGACATTTTAGCAATCAGTTTAAGTTCTACATAATTATTTTGATGGACCAACAAAATTATTTTCAGATCTGTATCTAGCTAAATTTTTAGATACTTCAGCAAAATCGTTCTTTCCGTGTACTGCATATATACGGTTTTTTAAATAAAATTATGAATTATATCGATTTCTTCCTTGCTATGCAGCATCGAGAATACAGCAGCACAGTGCTGCTTATTAACCCTAGGTATGCACAGTGAAGTCTCCAAGACCCCAGCCCAGCTTCCTTTTTTCGCGTTCCTAGAAACTTTTGTCTCATATATTCTTTTTTTTTACTCGTATATCTCGGAACTCTTTAATTCTATCGACTTTTATACATTATGGGCCTATTCCTTGATCGATTCTTGATCGATTAAAACAAAATAAATAAATAAACTGAAATTCATTTTTGCTGAAGTTACGATGACAATGGGATGAGGTCTCCGAGACCCTACAGTGTATAAGTGTATAGACAAAATAAGACTGTGTATACCTAGGGTTAAAAAAGATAACATGCAATTTATTCACGCTCATGTACAAAGTAACGTCGACCACGCAGAAATTGTTGATAATGATAGTACGGGTTCAAAATTCGGTTTTGTGAAACGCAAACGAAAGCCAGAGACTTGCAGAGTTTCTTATTCACGCATCATGGAAATGCACGCCCTTAATCTACACATAAGGAAAGAACGGTTTTCTGTCTAAAAATAATTTTGTTGCACCATTAAAATAATTATAGTAGGTCGCTGAAGTATGATGATAATCCTGTAAAAAATTTTGATATTTTAGTAATCAGTTTGATTGTTTTACATAACTATTTTGATAATGCAACAAAATTATTTTCAGATCTGTATCTATCTACTGATACTTCAGCAAAACCGTTCTTTCCGTGCACCATTCTTCTGTACACTCTTTACAAATATAGAAAGAGGATATCAAAAAATAAAAATGCGTTAAGTCATTACAATGTTAAATTTACGTAAAAATCCATGTACACTGGGAATCTCGAGATTTTTCTCTTTTTCTCTCTCTCTCTCTCTCTGCGGTAACGAAAACTCACGTTTTCACGCCAAATCGCGTGTTACGATATCGTATTAAAACTTATAATAAACGACTGTTTTGGCCGAACTTCAAACGATGACATAATGTGCGCCTTTAAATATCAAAATAAAAATACATAATTATACTCAATGTATACAAAATAGAAAACAATAGACGTTTAGCTTGTACACGTAAGTGAATCTCGCGTATCATTAATGTATATTATAAATGTGTGCTTGGCGTCTTTTTTTTTACCTTTTTTGAAAATTACATTTACGTAGTATCATTAACAAAACGATATTTTTACAAGCTCGGACTATTCAGTATATCCGCTGTAATCTACTTTTCATTAAAAAGTACTCTTTTGTGAACTATTCATCATCATACGTCTACCCTACTGTAGGTACCAATAAATTCTAGATTTAGTAAAAACACAAGATAAATGCTATCATTTATCAAAACTTATTTAACCGATAAGCTTAAAGATGCAAATAATTATATGGATTTAATTTTAATTGTCATATACAAATTATCGAATACTTTAATAAAAATTCGAACAAATTTAGATTTTGTATTAGACATTTAATCATTATGTCTAATACAAAATCTAAATTTGTAGAATATAAAGTTTATCTTTATTTTGCATAATAAAAAAAAAGAAAATATCTTATTAATTATTTCGGCTCGTGTGGAGAAAAATTATTTAATTTTTAGATCCAATTAAGGTATAAAGGTACTAATACCCGGACACTTAAGAGTAGTTAAATGTACCAATGCCTGGACACGTATCTATGTCTGGATACCTTTAAAAAAATATAAATTTATAGAAATAAACGTTTGGATACCATAACTAAAGTTTCAAACTACAAAAAAAATATTTTTATCTTTGATTTTAATTCGCGTTATACTTATAAATAATAAAGGTGTCCAGATATAGGTACATGTCCAGGTATTGGTACTTTTAACTTAATTTCTAAATGTTGAGCAAGACATAATGTATTAAGGACGTTCTCCGGTCCTTATACTAGAGAAAATCGATTTTCTTAGGATTTTCTTGAAACTGTGAATATACGTTAATTTAGGTGTGCTTTATGCGTGGTATAAATTTCAGTACCTCTTCCGGTATAAAAAATAAAGATACTGAGCCTCAAAGTTTCAAAAAAAAAAATTTAATTTTAATTTTTTTTTAGTTTTGGCATTTTTTCCTTATAGAACTCGACGAGAGGAGCAACTTTGGTCCTCTTGGCCAACCTCGTATCTCTTACCGTTTGGCCTGGAAAACCTTTTCATTAGTAAAAGTTGAAACTTTGAGGCTCAGTATCTTTATTTTTTATACCGGAAGAGGTACTGAAATTTATACCACGCATAAAGCACACCTAAATTAACGTATATTCACAGTTTCAAGAAAATCTTAAGAAAATCGATTTTCTCTAGTATAAGGACCGGAGAACGTCCTTAACTTCTTAATGGCTAGTTAAGAAGATATTCGACTTCGAGGGTGCAACGCGTAAAATTCGACTAAGTCCGCATAAAAATTATTTTGAAAGTTCTAGACGTTCTGATAAGAGTTCCGTTTTTTAGTAGAACTCTAATAATTCTGAAAGGAATTTCTATGATCGGAAACGATCCAGTCACTAGTTAAGAAGATATTCGATTTCGAAGATCTGCCGTAAACGTCATTTGCGTAAGTTTTGATGGTGATTTTTTAAAACAATTCTAAGGTTTTGGAACTTTTTACTTATCAAGAACTCTAAAACTTTTCGAAAGGAATCAAAAGAGCTACTTAGAACTATTCTGGCTTAAAATCAGACTTTCATTTTTTTTGTTTTTTGAAAAAAATTAAAAAATTTTTACTTTTATCAGGAACTCTAGTCGTCAAAATTTTTCAGATGAGCTATTCAGAACTATTCGGTCTTGAAGTTGGGTATAAAGTTAGCACCCCATTTTTTAATTACCTTTTTCATAGTGTTAATCGCCAGTACTCTTTTTATAAACATAAAAATACTCCTATATTCTTCGAAAAGAAGCTGGAACTCTAATCAAAACTATCCAAAACTATCGAATTTTAAAGTAGGGGTGCCAACTTCACACACTCCATATAAGGCAATGAAATATGAAATTTGATACTAATAATGCCATCGATAATTTCCACGATATTAAAAAATACTTTAAAATCCTTTACGTCAAGGGCTATAACGACAATATTTGTCGTATTTTGTGAGACATTAATTTCAACGTCCTTTACACTGTTTTTTATTTATATTACTATAATATAAATTAGTTGTACACATTAGTTTCTTATTTCTACTTTAAAATAATTTTTTAAATATATAAAAATTAAAATTATATAAATTAAAAATGATAATAGAAAAAATACATACAGTATTTTAAATTCCATATAAATGGCTTCTGTTAGATTAATATAAAAATTTACTTCTACTAAAACTAATATTGACGCAATTTTCCTAATTTTATTATTGCTTTTTTTAGGTCTTTTTTACCCGTTTCATATACAATTCTTTAAGATTTGGTTGATGTTCTTAAGATATAACCAAAAATTCCAAATTTTATTTTAAAAAACCTCTACCAATTATCGCCAAATTCAACGATTAAATTATAAAATGATGAAGAAACAATGTGCTCTAATTTGCATCCTTTTTTATTATATTGGCAATTTTTTTCTAATTTCGTTATATTCTTCAGTCTTTTCTACCCCTATTTCATATACTATTCTTTAATATTTTGTTCTTGAGTTATAGCCTTTTAAAATTTCGGGGAATTCGTACATAGGAAGCAATGTGCAAATTTTTATATTTTTTATTATATTGGAAGTTTTTTATAATTCTATTGTATTCTTAGGTCTTTTCTACCCCTATTTCATATACAATGCTTTAAAATTTGATTGATCAGTTCTTGAGTTACGGACGTTTGAAATTTCGGAGAATCCGTACATACATAGAAGCCTTATAAAGTTTGGTCTAATCAACCAAATTTTAAAGAATTATATATGAAATAGGGGTAGAAAAGACTGAAGAATATAATAGAATTAAAAATAGACCAATATCTCTCAAATATTGAGAAAATCGAGACAATTAAGCCAATTAAGGAAATTTATTATTTTCTAATTTTATTAATAAAAGCAATTTTTATATATTTAAAAAATTATTTTAAAGTAGAAATAAAAAACTATTGTAATAGTATAACAGATATTAGTCGCAATAAAGATTATCACAATACAAAAAGGGTGCAAGTAGAAACTTGCACATTGCTTCCTTATAATTTTTAAGTGTACAAATTATAAATTTGAACATTACTTTCTCACAATTTTCAAGTATGCATTCATTTTCTAGATTATTCATTTAGGCGCATTAGCTCGTCCACCCGTAAGTACAATGGCAAGCAATGGCGCTAGGAAAAAAACAATTAAGGTACAATTTCACCTATGTGAACAATTTCATGGTGTCGCTTGTAGCAGCGATGAGTGGTCACGTGACCGAATTCTGGAGTATTTATTTTACACACAACACAATTAATCAATATAGAGTAACTCCGGTATTAACGCCGCGCGAGGATTTACGCCGCAAAAGTCAGAAAAAAATAGAAGGAATAGAGATACTTGCTCGCAATCACACTGTTATGACATTTTATAACTTATTATGACATTTTATTGCCTTATTTATTAACATTATTTGTATTTTTTTTATAAGGCGTATATTTCACCCATGATGTCATATAGCCCACCCTTATGGGATATATGGCAAAAATGGAAGAGTTTCTAAAAATTTTTTTTATTAAATACAAAGACTGAATATTTCATATTTCTATTGCTTCCTCATAGAGGAAGCTTTTTTTTCATGAAAAAAAATTTTTTCCAGGTATCTTTGGCAAAGTGTTTAGAATGTTTTAAAACGTCGAAAAATCACTTTTGTTTAAAATGTCCGTGTGTATGTGTGTATGTATGTGTGTGTGTGTGTAATATGTATGTAACGCTTCTGTTGTCCGTTAATGCTCTAACTTCCGTAATTTTTTAGATATCGGAGTGCATTTTTTTTAATCGATAGAGTATCAAGTAAGGAAGGTTGGGATTGAATTTGGCAATGTGTGATCGGTAAAGCGGTTTTTTTCCAGAAAATATTGAATTTTTGAAGAAATGTTTGTGGTTGCTCTAACTTCCGCAAATTTTAAGATATCGAACTGTTTCTAATTTTAGTATATTCTTCAGTCTTTTCTACCCCTATTTCATATATAATTCTTTAAGATTTGGTTAATTTAACCCAGCTTTATTCGCTGTTTATTCCCATATTAAGAATAGGCTTCTAATTTATTGAAATTTCCTTTATATATATATATTTTTTTAAAATAATAATTAAAGAATAACTACAAATTCATCTAATATTTGTCAAGTTTGATAAATTCTTAACACATTCACACTTCTTTGAATGTTCAAGACGCTTGTCGTCACCTTAGCAACAGCGTTTTGTTTAAAAATTATGATCAAATTTGAAAAAAGATGGCATATTCAATGGAGGAAAGACGGAGGGAAAGAGAGAGGGATAGAGAAGAATTTGTTCACAGTAAGTGAAAAAATTTATTAATTATTCGTCATAATTAATTCACTACAATAATCAGAATAGCTCGCATAAAATTTTTCCTGGTACATGTCTCACAACTATCATGATTTTCAAAGTAAATTCTAAGAGAAAATTCTCTCTGTGTATAAGCCATGTCTTTTAATATTAATAGTGTTACGTACGGAAATTTTATATTTTCGACGACGCACGTTAAAAGTTTTGAACGCTTAAACGACGCAAACTAGGCTCGGAATTCCGAGCGAACGCTCAGTTTCCTGTAAATGTTTATCTTATCGGACGACCCTTGGAGGGCTGGGGGCCAGATGGGGCCCAAAACTACGCTTCTAGAATGTTCTAGAAGCTTCTAGAAAACCTCCCCCCTTAAGACGCGATAGAAATGGCGGGAATCTCGCGCGGGAGATTCCGGTCTTTTTCGGGTATAAATAGGGCGGAAAAACGCCGCGGAAAGCAGATAGTTCCGAGCTTCGGCTCCTTCCAGATAGTTCCGAGCTTCGGCTCCTTCCAGATAGTCCTGAACTTCAGCTCCTTACACATATTCCTTCGGCTCTAGCATTCAATTGCTCAGCCATTTCTTCGGCTCTAGCATTCAATTGCTCAGCCATTCCTTCGGCTCTAGCATTCAATTGCTCAGCCATTCCTTCGGCTCTAGCATTTCAGTTGCTCAGCCAAATATCTAAATCATTTTCCTAAATCTCACTCAATTCCTCAACTCAATCTTGGGACTTAATCCCTGCACTCTTATATCTTAAGACTGCGCCTCACGCATAACTTGTACTAAATTTTAAGAATAAAGGTAAGATAAGTTTGGAAAAGAAAATCTGGAATCTCATCTCATGCTAGAAATCTTAATCGATCACTTCTAAGATTCGACTCGCAGTTGTCGCTGACAAAGTGCGTGGCGATTGGTTCTGAGCGCTGACGAAGAGTGTGGCGAGCAGATACCATTGCTGCCGAAAGCGTGGCGATTGCGGGGTTGATTCTTGGAATTCGTAATAATTAATTCCCGAAAGTGAATTTGGCCTCTACGCTGCCGATCTGAGCGCTGACAAAGAGTGTGGCGAGCAGAGTGTGGCGGATTGGCTTTTGAGCGCTGACGAAGAGTGTGGCGAGCTATAAAATTCATTTTCGAGGATTCGGGTTAGATGACGAAAAAGAGAGGCAGACGAACTCAAATTAAAAGGATTAGGTTCCAGATTAAAAAAGCAGTAATTTCTAATCAAGATTTTCTTCCCCTCCTCCAGCGATTACAACAACTACAAAACGCACCTCCATTTAAACCTATTCCTGTCGATCTCGACATCGATTATCCCCATTATAATCAAATAAATAAAAGTGATCCTCGTTATAAGATTTATAAACTTAGATATCTTTTCGGTCCCGAATAACAAAAATAATAACAATAACAATAATAATATCCTTCACACGACTTGTCCAAATCCCTGGTAAATTGCTTAAATGCATTGACCAAAAAACGGACGAACAACAGAACGTGACAGAACGTGACAATAGTTTAAAGATCCGCACACACACACACACACACACACACACACACACACACACGCACACACACACACACACACACACACACGCACACGCACACGCACACGCACACGCACACGCACACGCACACGCACACGCACACGCACACGCACACGCACACGCACACGCACACGCACACGCACACGCACACGCACACGCACACGCACACGCACACGCACACGCACACGCACACGCACACGCACACGCACACGCACACGCACACGCACACGCACACGCACACGCACACGCACACACATTATTATTAATAACAATAATAATTCTAAAAAATATTAAATAACATATACTTATTTTAATTTAATTAACCTTCAACGATGTATCAGCGTAACACGCGCGTGTGCCACTAAAAAAAAAAACGCGTCAAAAATAGTACCTCATGGGTGACGAGAAAATCTATTGTCGTGATTTTTTATATACTTTTGGTAAAACTTCGGTCGAATAGTTTAAGAGTGTATAAAGAACAGACATACATACATACAGACATTCTATTTTATATATATAGATATAGATATTTACATATTTAAAAAAAGTCTTCCTCTAACAAAAAACCAAAATAAATCGATGTTGACTTTGAGAGTTCAGGCTATACATGGTCCATATATAGACTTCGCATATGGACCTTTAATCGCATATAAAGTTGGGTCGAATCAACCAAATCTTAAAGAATTATATATGAAACAAGGGTAGAAAAGACTGAAAAATATAATAGAATTATAAATAGTCCGATATCTCAAAATTGGCGGAAGTTAGAACAACCACGAAAACAATGTATAAATTTTTATCAAAATGAGAGTAAATAAAAGAATTGTACTACCTTACTTGAGTGAAAAATACAACGCGATACAAAATTAGAAAAAATAATTTAAAAATGCGCAAATTAGAAAGTTGCACATTACTTCCGTGGAAGAATTAATTAACTGATTGAACCAAGTAGAAATAAAAAATATCCGCAATTAGTAGAGATTATTTTAGTAAAAACATTAATTATTATTTAATTGATTTTTGTAATAGTATATCATAAATTAGTATAACAGAAATTAGTCACAATAAAACTTATCACAATAAAAAAATGGTGCAAGTAGAAACTTGCACAGTGCTTCCTCACAGTTTTTAAGTGGGCAAATAGAAACTTGCACATTGCTTCCTTACAATTTTTAAGTGTGCAAGTAGATACATGCATATTGGTTCCTCATAGTTTTTAAGTGTGCAAGTAGAAACCTGCACATTGCTTTAGTTTTTAAGTGGGCAGGTAGAAACTTGCACATTACTTCCTTACAATTTTTAGGTATGCAAATTATAAATTTGCACATTGTTTCATAGTTTTTAAATGTGCAAGTAGAAATCTGCACATTGCTTACTTATAGTTTTTAAGTGTGCAAGTAGAAACCTTCGATCACAAAGCTTCCTCTATGAGGAAGCCAAAACAAATAAATAAATACTAATAATTATGAATCGAATAAAATAAAAGCTTCCTCATAGAGGAGCTTTGTGATCGAAGGTTTCTACTTGCACACTTAAAAACTATAAGTAAGCAATGTGCAGATTTCTACTTGCACATTTAAAAACTATGAAACAATGTGCAAATTTATAATTTGCATACCTAAAAATTGTAAGGAAGTAATGTGCAAGTTTCTACCTGCCCACTTAAAAACTAAAGCAATGTGCAGGTTTCTACTTGCACACTTAAAAACTATGAGGAACCAATATGCATGTATCTACTTGCACACTTAAAAATTGTAAGGAAGCAATGTGCAAGTTTTTTTAGTCTATATCAATGTATAAGTAAACGTGAAAATAAGCGACTCATTTATTTAAATTATGCAAAATAATTGAAATACTTCATTATTATTACGATTTGAGAGGCACATTCATGATTGAAATTGCAAATAAGTGTTACATGGGTGCCCTGATAAAAACCTTTATTCGCTCAATTTTTTTCAGCTATTGATTGTTTTATCATTATCATATTTATTTTATAGTCTGTAGTATTTTAATAATTTTTTGAATGTGTACTTACTCATCTCGACTCAGGATTTTTGTGGAATGTCTTCTTAAATGTTTTCGTAAACGTATAATATCTGTTAAGAAAAGCATTGTTTTACTACAATCATTACATTTTGCCTTATATCCCGGTAACTCCGAGTAATATTTCCTCAAGTCATCAGGTAGTGTGAAAGTGTCATTATTGAAAAATATTCCATGTCTATTTAAGTGTCCTATCATTATTGCTGTGCTGTTCGATGGATGAGGCATATGAATTTGTATTTTACAAATTGCGCATTTTACCAGCAAAGATTTCAATTCCTCGAAATAATCCCACAACTTGCTGCGTTTTTTTTCGGTGCCATTATAACCGACCTGTAATACAAATTAATCGTTTGATACTAAATGTGATACAGTGAGCGCCTTAAAAAGCGTTTGCAGAATTTTTCACAAAGGTAAAAAGAAGGTATGGTTTCTTTATATTAGGGCGTATATTTATATATAATTAAAATTTTCCTAATTATCAGATCACGTACGGATATACAAATGTCACATTTTTATAAAAAGAGTAAATAATGTACAATAACCACATGTACGTGCTCTATTCCAACTCATTATTGGACAAAATTTTAAAATAATATTTGATGTTATAATTTTATTTGTGTTTTTTACTATAAAACTATGATATCAGTATTTTTGCGCCAAGTACATATGATAAATTAGTAACATCTGATGTTTCTATGAAATATTTACAATGACATCAGAAAGTTTGCATCAAGTGAATGGGATATAAATTAGTAGTAACATTTTCCTAATGATGTTTCTTTATTATAGTTGTTGGGTTCTTTTTCAGAACACGTATACAACAAGTATAATAAAGAAACTTTATTTAAAAAATTCTCGATGTTACTAATTTATCTTGTTCACTTGGTGCAAACTTTGGGGTATCATTGTTTTTGTAGCAAGAAACATAAATGAAATTATATGTAAAAATTATTTTTTTTTTATAGTAGTAGACAGTATAAAGTTATTATTGGTATAATTTATTGTCTTTAAACATAGTAAATAGTAGGAGGAGATAGGTAAGATGGCGAGAGCGGACGGTTGGCTCCGAGGGCGAGTGGAGAGAGATAGGGGGTTCTGAGAGGAGATAAGGGTACGTGGAGTGAGCAGTGTGGAAGAGATGGTGGAGGAGGCCCAGAGGAAGGTGAAGAAATGAAGGAGGAGTCGAGGACGGCGTGGTTGGAGAGCGGTGACAGGAGTTAGTCGGAGCAAGTTTAGAGGTTAGAGCGAGGAGCATGATGAGAAGGGGGCGGAGACGGAAGAGGAGAGAGACTCGTCGGCAGAGCGGCGACGTGCGGCACGCTGGTTGGCTGACGAGGAGAGCGGCGGAAGCGGGCAGCACTGGCGGTCCGGCCCGGAGCGGGGTGCCGACTGCCTCGAAAGGGTGAGTTGGCACCACTGCAGGGCGGCGGGACTGGCGGCGGGACCGGCGTGCGAAGCGGGCCGGTAAGGAGGAGAAAGGGCACGCCGGCGAAGGAGGAGATGGCGCGAGAAGCGATGGGCGAACGCACAACGCGAGTCAGCACGGTAACGAGAGAGGGTCGACCGGAGATCGAGAGATCGAGAGAGGTGGGGTCGATGGAGCGTAGCGAGTGTGCAGCGATACACGTGGTGACAGCAGAGAGAAGAGAGAGTGAGAAGCGGCAGCGGGAAAGGTTCAACACGTGGTAGCAAGACGTGGAGAATAGTAGAGAGAAGGAGTGGTAGTAAGGCAGAAAAAGGGTTCAAGGGAGGCAAGGAGAAGAGCAGAAGAGAGGAAGAGCGGGAGTGAGTGAGGTCGGGGAGAGTGGAGAGCGGAGGAAGAAATCCGTGAAGGGAGACGGAAGAGCGGACAAAGAGCGGAGAGAGGAGCGGAGTGACGAGACAAAAGGCTGAAGAGGTGCTGAAGAGGTGAAGCAGGAGAGGAGGAAGGAGAGGGGGCGTAAGTTGAGAAGAAGGAAGGAGGGTGGAGTGAAGGGGACGGAAGACAGAGGGGGGAGATAGAGGAGTCGCGGAGTACGATGAGGGTGAGCCTGTCGTGCAAGGAGGTGGCGGACGGAAGTAGGGTGGAAAGGAGGGAAAAGAGGGAGGAGGAGTTTGAAGCGTGGAAGGGAGGGAGGTAATGTAGTGTGTAAAGGGCCGCAATGGTCAGGTCGGGCTAGGAAGGGGTATGTCTTGTAAAGGGTTGGGTACGTCCCTGAAAAACGCCAGTTTAGGTTAAGAGGAGGTAAAATAAGAAAGAGGTTAAAGAAAAGCGGGAGTAAGGAAGAGAAGGAGCGAGCAAAGGTGGAAAGGTAAACAAGTAAGGGGAGGAGAAGGAGGAGTGAGGTAGGAGGCGCGCACACACACGGACACGCGGGGGGTTAGAAGAGGCAGAGAGAAGGAGAGAGGAAGGGTAAGAAGGTAGAAGTTGGACAAGGGTTACATGTAGGAGGAGGAACTGAAAGGGAAGGAGGAGAGAGGTACACAAACACGCACCCACGTATGCGGATAAGAAGAGCTAGGTAGGGTAGGGAGTCGAGAGGGGGAAGGAAGAAGGCGAGGGAGGGTAAAAGAATGATAAGTCTGGATGGATAAAATTGTGTAAAATTTGCTGCGAGGGAGAAGGTCTGTCATGTGAGGAAGGAGAGGAGGG